>NC_048581.1:1042500-1315000 GCF_013265735.2 Oncorhynchus mykiss | reverse complement strand
TGTTGACATTGTCAAAGCAAGTGATAATAAACAAAAGTGAAATAAACCAAAAAATGAACAGTAAACATTACACTCACAGAAGTTCCAAAAGACTAAAGACATTTCAAATGTCATATTATGTCTACATACAGTGTTGTAATGATGTGCAAATGGTTAAAGTACAAAAGGGAAAATAAATAAACATAAATATGGGTTGTATTTACAATGGTGTTTGTTCTCCACTGGTTGCCCTTTTCTTGTGGCAACAGGTCACAAATCTTGCTGCTGTGATGGAACACTGTGGAATTTCACCCAGTAGATATGGGAGTTTATCAAATTTGGGTTTGTTTTCTAATTCTTTGTGGATCTGTGTAATCTGAGGGAAAAATGTCTCTCTAATATGGTCATACATTGGACTGGAGTTTAGGAAGTGCAGCTCAGTTTCCACCTCATTTTGTGGGCAGTGGGCACATAGCCTGTCTTCTCTTGAGAGCCATAGATGTGTGATTAGGTTTATTTATTAGACTTCAACACTTAATTAACTGTCATCCTGGGCCCCCACTATCATAATAATAACAGATCACAGGGGTGAAGAGTGATCGGGGGAGGAGGACGGAGAAGAGAGAGCAGAGAGGAGGAAGAGGGGGAAGAGATGGGGGAGGAGGAGAGCAGCGAGGGGGGGGGGGGGTGAGGGGGGTAGAGGAGAGCAGATGGGGAGGGGGGAAGAGGGGGAATAGAAAGGAGGAGGGAGAGGGGGGAAGAGGAGAGCAGAGGGGACGGGGGAAGAGGGGGAATAGAAAGGAGGAGGGAGAGGGGGGAAGAGGAGAGCAGAGGGGACGGGGGAAGAGGGGGAATAGAAAGGAGGAGGGAGAGGGGGGAAGAGGAGAGCAGAGGGGACGGGGGAAGAGGAGAGCAGACGAGGAAGAGATGGGGAGGCAAGAGGGGGAGGAGGTGGGAGGAGAGGGGGAAAAGGAGCAGAGGAGGAGATTACAGGCCTTTATGTAATGTGCTGTGTGACAAATTATTAACATAAACACAGTTGTTCATATCTGTAATGTGCTGTGTGAGAGATTATCAACTATGTGACCAGTGGGTTTAGTAGAGCTGAGAACAGCAGCATTCAGAATAACAGAGAACAGATGTCCTTCCTGGTTCAAGACACACACAGAGATGTCCAGCATATCAGCCCTGTACTCCACTTAAACCCTACCATTAGTGGGGAAGACCACACCAAACTGTACCAAGAACAGTAAAGGGGGGTTGAATTGTGACAGCACAGCGCCCTCTACAGGTGAACATATGCCAGTGGCTCATGAGGACCAACTGACCCAGTGAAGACCGATGAGGGTGAGAGAAGATTCAACAACTCTTGGAGGACAAGAAAGGTTCAGAACACAGTGGGAAAATATGACCAGTAGAAATCATAACTGGGTGGTCTTCAGAGATAGATGGGAGGGGTTGAGGGTAGCTGAAGGCTGGACTAGATGGTCTTCAGAGATAGATGGGAGGGGTTGAGGGGAGCTGAAAGCTGGACTAGATGGTCTTCAGAGATAGATGAGAGGGGTTGAGGGGAGCTGAAGGCTGGACTAGATGGTCTTCGGAGATAGATGAGAGGGGTTGAGGGGAGCTGAAGGCTGGAATAGATGGTCTTCAGAGATAGATGAGAGGGGTTGAGGGGAGCTGAAGGCTGGAATAGATGGTCTTCAGAGATAGATGAGAGGGGTTCAGAAAGTATTCAGACCCATTCAATTTTTGTATATTTTGTTACGTTACAGCCTTATTCTAAAACTGAATACATTGTTTTTATCCTTCATCAATATACACACAATACCTCATAATGACATCACAATACCTCATAATGACATCACAATACCTCATAATGACATCACAATACCTCATAATGACATCACAATACCTCATAATGACAAAGCAAAACGTTTTTTTTAAATGTTTGCACATTTTATTTATTTATATATTTTTAACTCTACATGTCTACATAACTATTCAGACCCTTTACTCAGTACTTTGTTGAAGCACCTTTGGCAGCAATTACAGCCTCGAGTCTTCTTGGGTATGACCCTACAACCTTCGCACACTTGTATTTGGGGAGTTTCTCTCATTCTTCTCTGCAGATCCTCTCAAGCTCTGTCAGATTGGATGGGGAGCATCTGTACAGCTATTTTCAGGTCTCTCCAGAGATGTTCGATCTGGTTCGAGTCCGGGCTCTGGCTGGGACACTCAAGGACATTCAGACACTTGTCCCTTGCTCCGGTCTGTGTGCTTAGGGTCGTTGTCCTGTTGGAAGATGAACCTTCACCCCAGTCTCAGGTCCTGAGCGTTCTGGAGAAGGTTTTCATCAAGGATCTCTCTGTACTTTGCTCCATTCATCTTTCCTTCAATCCTAACTTGTCTCCCTGCCACTGAAAAACATCCCCACATCACAATTCTGCCACCACCATGTTTTACCGTAAGGATGGTGCCAGGTTTCCTCCAGACATGATGCTTGGCATTCAGGCCAAAGAGTTCAATCTTAGTTTCATCAGACCAGAGAATATTGTTTCTCATGGTCTGAGAGTCTTTAGGTACCTTTTGGCAAACGCCAAGCGAGCTGTCATGTGGCTTTTATTGAGGAGTGGCTTCCGTCTGGTCACTACCATAAAGGCTTGATTGGTGAAGTGCTGCAGAGATGGTTGTCCTTATGGAAGGTTCTCCCATCTCCACAGAGGAACTCTGGAGCTCTGTCAGAGTGACCATCGGGTTCTTGGTCACCTCCCCGACCATGCCCCTTCTCCCCTGATTGCTCAGTTTGGTCGGGCAGCCAGCTCTAGGAAGAGTCTTGGTGATTCCAAACTTCTTCCATTTTAGAATGATGGAGGCCACTGTGTTCTTGGGGACCTTCAATGCTGCAGATATTCTTTGGTACCCTTCCCCAGATCTCTGCCTCAACACAATCCTGTCTCGGAGCTCCACAGATAATTCCTTCGACCTCATGTCTTGGTTTTTGCTCTGACATGTACTGTCAACTGTGGGACCTTATATAGACAGGTGTGTGCCTTTCCAAATCATGTCCAATCAATAGAATTTACCACAGGTGGACTCCAAGTTGTAGAAACATCATAGCAAAGGGTCTGAATACTAAATAAATATGTATGTAATATAATATGTATATATATATATGTATTATAGTATTCTTATTATTATAGTATATTATATGTAAATTAAGGTATTTCTGTTTTTTTCACTTTGTCATTATGGGGTATTGTGTGTTGATAAAGATTTTTTTTAAATCAATTTCAGAATAAGGCTGTAGAAAAAATAAATACTTTCCAAATGCACAGTGTGTGTGTGTGTATACATACATAGTATATATAGTGGGGAGAACAAGTATTTGATACTCTGCCGATTTTGCAGGTTTTCCTACTTACAAAGCATGTAGAGGTCTGTAATTTTTATCATAGGCACACTTCAACTGTGAGAGACTGAATCTAAAACATCCAGAAAATCACATTGTATGATTTTTAAGTAATTAATTTGCATTTTATAGCATGACATAAGTATTTGATACATCAGAAAGGCAGAACTTAATATTTGGTACCTTTGTTTGCAATTACAGAGATCATACGCTTCCTGTAGTTCTTCACCAGATTTGCCTATATACTTGTTCTCCCCACTGTATACACAGTATACACACACATACATACACACACACACACTGAACAAACATGTCAAGTGTTGGTCATATGTTTCATGAGCTGAAATAAAAGACCCCAGAAATATTCCTTACGCACGAAAAGCTTCTCAAATTTTGAGCATTGTCCTGTTGAAAAACAAATGATTGTCCCACACCACCTCCTCCATGCTTCATGGTGGGAACCATGCGGAGATCATCCGTTCACCTACTCTGCGTCTCACAAAGACAAGAGTCGGAACCAAACATCTCAAATCTGGACTCATCAGACCAAAGGACAGAGACCTGTCTAATGTCCATTACTCATGTTTCATGACCCAAGCAAGTCTCTTCTTCTTATTGGTGTCCTTTAGTAGCGGTTTCTTTGCAGCAATTCGACCACGAAGGCCTGATTCATGTTGTCTCCTCCTGTGTCCTCAAGAGAGACAGTTTCCTCATAGCGCTTGATGGTTTTTGCAACTGCAACTGAAGAAACTTTAAAAGTTCTTGAGATTTTCCAGATTGACTGACCTTCATGTCTTAGAGTAATGATGGACTGTCGTTTCTCTTTGCATATTCGAGCTGTTCTTGCCATAATATGGACTTGGTCTTTTACCAAATAGGGCTATCTTCTGTATACCACCCCTACCTTGTCACAACACAACTGATTGTCTCAAACGCATTAAGGAGGAAAGAAATTCCACAAATGTACTTTTAACAAGGCACACCTGTTAATTTAAATACATTCCAGGTAACTACCTCATGAAACTGGTTGAGAGAATGCCAAGATTGTGCAAAGCTGTCAAGGCAAAAGGTGGCTACTTTGAAGAATCTCAAAAAATATATTTTGATTTGTTTAACACTTTTGGTTACTACATGATTCCGTATGTGTTATTTAATAGTAAAACTAAGAAAAACCCTTGAATGAGGTGTCCCCAAACTTTTGACTGGTACTGTATATATTTACAAAAAAATATGGGAAATGATGCAATTACATTGATAGAACAAAAAAAAAAACACTGATTAGAGGACAATGGAATTCAATAATAGTGGTGTGGGGGCTGTGCTTTGGCAAAGTGGGTGGGGTTATATCCTGCCTGTTTGGCCCTGTCTGGGGGTATCATCGGATGGGGCCACAGTGTCTCCTGACCCCTCCTGTCTCAGCCTCCAGTATTTATGCCGCAGTAGTTTATGTGTCGGGGGGCTAGGGTCAGTTTGTTATATCTGGAGTATTTCTCCTGTCTTATCCGGTGTCCTGTGTGAATTTAAGTATGCTCTCTCTAATTCTCTCTTTCGGAGGACCTGAGCCGTAGGACCATGCCTCAGGACTACCTGGCATGATGACTCCTTGCTGTCCCCAGTCCACCTGGCCATACTGCTGGTCCAGTTTCAACTGTTCTGCCTGCGGCTATAGAGCCCTGACCTGTTCACCGGACATGCTACCTGTCCCAGACCTGCTGTTTTCAACTCTCTAGAGACAGCAGGAGCGGTAGAGATACTCTTAATGATCGGCTATGAAAAGCCAACTGACATTTACTCCTGAGGTGCTGACCTGTTGCACCCTCGACAACTACTGTGATTATTATTATTTGACCATGTTGGCCATTCATGAACATTCGAACATCTTGGCCATGTTCTGTTATAATCTCCACCCGGCACAGCCAGAAGAGGACTGGCCATCCCTCATAGCCTGGTTCCTCTCTAGGTTTCGGCCTTTCTAGGGAGTTTTTCCTAGCCACCGTGCTTCTACACCTGCATTGCTTGCTGTTTGGGGTTTTAGGCTGGGTTTCTATACAGCACTTTGATATATCAGCTGATATCAGTAAGAAGGGCTTTATGAATACATTTGATTAGAATAAAAAGGCATATTTGATGGGTGCAGGATTATGCTCCAGCCAAGCAGTAGTAATACCTGGATGAAACTAAATTACACCCAGGTATATAAGTCCCTCCCGTCCAATCATGTGACAAACAGATATAAAACAGACACATGGGAGTCAGGATTCATGTTTAATCAAGTCATCATTAGAAACGAGCATCTGTCTGAGCACGTCCCCGTTCAACATAACACAAATGGAAATGGAGAGGCGGGCATTACAGCATCAACAGTCATTATTCATGCCAGATAGAAACACCCAACTGGCCGAACCGGCCAACATAAGGCAAGTCTTCCCCTTCCACAGTTTTCATTATACCGCTTGAATAGAATAGGACAAATAAAACACATTTGTCAAACAACATTTCAACCAATCAATTTCAAAAGGGCAAACGTTGCGTTTCCATAACGCTTCAAAATGTCAAAAACTACAATCCAGGCTCATTCATTATGTAGCAAAGGCAATTGTATGTCTGAGAAAGCTTGACAATACTTTAATATCATTGTTTTAGAGAGAAAGACCCTGTTTTTAGAGTCACAGTAAAGCAGTTAGAAAACAAACTGAAACTAGAATTCTAGTTTTAGAACAATGTAGATGTGTAGAGGTTTTCTGAAACGATCATTCTAGAACAGAGTTAAAACTGAGCAGTTCTAGAGGTGTTCTGAAACAATCATTCTAGAACAGAGTTAAAACTGAGCTGTTCTAGAGGTGTTCTGAAACAATCATTCTAGAACAGTTAAAACTGAGCTGTTCTAGAGGTGTTCTGAAACTATCAGTTAAAACTGAGCTGTTCTAGAAGTGTTCTGAAACTATCATTCTAGAACAGAGTTAAAACTGAGCTGTTCTAGAGGTGCTCTGAAACTATCATTCTAGAACAGAGTTCAAACTGAGCTGTTCTAGAGGTGTTCTGAAACTATCATTCTAGAACAGAGTTAAAACTGAGCTGTTCTAGAGGTGTTCTGAAACTATCATTCTAGAACAGAGTTAAAACTGAGCTGTTCTAGAGGTGCTCTGAAACTATCATTCTAGAACAGATTTAAAACAGAGCAGTAGAAGAGACAGTTTGATCATTCGTAAAGGCACTTCCCTGTACCTTCAATATGTCCTGATTCAGTGCAAACAAGCTTGTCAACAACAATATGTACATATCAGGATCAATAACAACAAATCACTGATTATTATCACGAAACTCCCCAAAGACACAAACATCCATCTCACCCCATTCTAGTCTTGTTCTGAGGGAAAGAAAAGTTCCTCTCCTTTTAATTGCACATCTTCACCTTTCCTCTGAGAAATGAAAACAGCAAAATAAAAGTTGGCTCTTGACTGTAGTAACGACCAGTGGCAGAACGACTAGACTTCATATTTTACTACCTAACCAGTAAAATACACAGGAGGCCTTTCAAACTAATGCATCTGGCTCACGGGTGAATGTCTTCACAGTATTTTACAAAATGTTCCATCCTGAGAATAAATCACTTTCCTACCGACTAAACCGGTATTTCCAGTCCAAACTGGAACGGTCCTTCAAAAGCATTATAGAGCATAAAAACAGGCCTGTGGATTTGATTAGAGCTTTGATTAAAAAATTCAAGCCTGATGAGCCCTACATTAAAATACATTTAATGAGCCCAAGCCCCAAAAAAGTCCAAAATATAGTGCTGTTATCCAATACATATATGATATAGGCTACTGCACGACAGAAAAACAGAAAAGCCCATAGATGTAGCCAGCTATATCCTCTGTTGGGTAAATAAATGAAACTCGCTCCAGGAGGCTTGTTGAGTGTGATTCAGTTTAGGTTAGGATTGTAGGAGGGTAATCTGGTCCTAGGTTAGTATCTAATGGTTCAGGTTAGGATTGTAGGAGGGTAATCTGGTCCTAGATCAGTGGTTAGGTTAGTATCTAATGGTTCAGGTTAGGATTGTAGGAGGGTAATCTGGTCCTAGATCAGTGGTTAGGTTAGTATCTAATGGTTCAGGTTAGGATTGTAGGAGGGTAATCTGGTCCTAGATCAGTGGTTAGGTTAGTATCTAATGGTTAAGGTTAGTATTGTAGGAGGGTAATCTGGTCCTAGATCAGTGGTTAGGTTAGTATCTAATGGTTCAGGTCAGGATTCAATCCCACCCGGAGCAACATATGGTGTGTCCTACAGTGAGGGTGTTTTGAGCCCTGGTAGTACACTATATAGGGAATAGGGTGCCATTTGGGTCACGGCCGTGGGGCGTAAAGCAGTAGAGACCGTCAGGGAAGGAAAAACCATCAAACATTCCAAAAGGTCGGAATTCCCATTGTTTTGGGAAAAGCTGTTAGATCCAACTGATGGTGAAGTTCTGGCTGAGATTCAGTCCCAGATCTGTTACAGTCAACACCTGGAGGGAGACGAACGGGAGAAACAGAGATACATTAATAACTGATGGTGAAGTTCTGGCTGAGATTCAGTCCCAGATCTGTTACAGTCAACACCTGGAGGGAGACGAACGGGAGAAACAGAGATACATTAATAACTGATGGTGAAGTTCTGGCTGAGATTCAGTCCCAGATCTGTTACAGTCAACACCTGGAGGGAGACGAACGGGAGAAACAGAGATACATTAATAACTGATGGTGAAGTTCTGGCTGAGATTCAGTCCCAGATCTGTTACAGTCAACACCTGGAGGGAGACGAACGGAGAAACAGAGATACATTAATAACAAACCACAGATGACATTTCCCTCTAAACATGGGGAGACTCCACTACTACCAGTCAACTCACACATTTCCCTCTAAACATGGGGAGACTCCACTACTACCAGTCAACTCACACATTTCCCTCTAAACATGGGGAGACTCCACTACTACCAGTCAACTCACACATTTCCCTCTAAACATGGGGAGACTCCACTACTACCAGTCAACTCACACATTTCCCTCTAAACATGGGGAGACTCCACTACTACCAGTCAACTCACACATTTCCCTCTAAACATGGGGAGACTCCACTACTACCAGGCAACTCACACATTTCCCTCTAAACATGGGGAGACTCCACTACTACCAGGCAACTCACACATTTCCCTCTAAACATGGGGAGACTCCACTACTACCAGGCAACTCACACATTTCCCTCTAAACATGGGGAGACTCCACTACTACCAGTCAACTCACACATTTCCCTCTAAACATGGGGAGACTCCACTACTACCAGTCAACTCACACATTTCCCTCTAAACATGGGGAGACTCCACTACTACCAGTCAACTCACACATTTCCCTCTAAACATGGGGAGACTCCACTACTACCAGTCAACTCACACATTTCCCTCTAAACATGGGGAGACTCCACTACTACCAGTCAACTCACACATTTCCCTCTAAACATGGGGAGACTCCACTACTACCAGTCAACTCACACATTTCCCTCTAAACATGGGGAGACTCCACTACTACCAGTCAACTCACACATTTCCCTCTAAACATGGGGAGACTCCACTACTACCAGTCAACTCACACATTTCCCTCTAAACACGGGGAGACTCCACTACTACCAGTCAACTCACACATTTCCCTCTAAACATGGGGAGACTCCACTACTACCAGTCAACTCACACATTTCCCTCTAAACATGGGGAGACTCCACTACTACCAGTCAACTCACACATTTCCCTCTAAACATGGGGAGACTCCACTACTACCAGTCAACTCACACATTTCCCTCTAAACATGGGGAGACTCCACTACTACCAGTCAACTCACACATTTCCCTCTAAACATGGGGAGACTCCACTACTACCAGGCAACTCACACATTTCCCTCTAAACATGGGGAGACTCCACTACTACTAGTCAACTCACACATTTCCCTCTAAACATGGGGAGACTCCACTACTACCAGGCAACTCACACATTTCCCTCTAAACATGGGGAGACTCCACGACTACCAGTCAACTCACACATTTCCCTCTAAACATGGGGAGACTCCACTACTACCAGTCAACTCACACATTTCCCTCTAAACATGGGGAGACTCCACTACTACCAGTCAACTCACACATTTCCCTCTAAACATGGGGAGACTCCACTACTACCAGTCAACTCACACATTTCCCTCTAAACATGGGGAGACTCCACTACTACTAGTCAACTCACACATTTCCCTCTAAACATGGGGAGACTCCACTACTACCAGTCAACTCACACATTTCCCTCTAAACATGGGGAGACTCCACGACTACCAGTCAACTCACACATTTCCCTCTAAACATGGGGAGACTCCACTACTACCAGTCAACTCACACATTTCCCTCTAAACATGGGGAGACTCCACTACTACCAGGCAACTCACACATTTCCCTCTAAACATGGGGAGACTCCACTACTACCAGTCAACTCACACATTTCCCTCTAAACATGGGGAGACTCCACTACTACCAGGCAACTCACACATTTCCCTCTAAACATGGGGAGACTCCACTACTACTAGTCAACTCACACATTTCCCTCTAAACATGGGGAGACTCCACTACTACCAGTCAACTCACACATTTCCCTCTAAACATGGGGAGACTGACAGGTGTATAAAGGTGTATCAAGCACACAGCCATGCAATCTCCATAGACAAACATTGTCAGTAGAAAAGCCTTACTGAAGAGCTCAGTGACTTTCAACGTGGCCCCTCTCATAGGATGCCACCTTTCCAACAAGTCTAAATGTCAGCCCTGCTAGAGCTGCCCCGGGCATACTAACTGTAAGTGCTGTTATGGTGAAGTGGAAACATCTAGGAGCAACAACGGCTCAGCAGAACGGGACCACCGAGTGTTGGAGCGTGTAAAACAGCATCTGTCCTCAGCTGCAACACTCACTACCGAGTTCCAAACTGCCTCTGGAAGCAACGTCGGCACAAGAACGGTTTCGTTGAGAGCTTCAAGCGTCTAACATCAGCATGCAATGCCAAGCGTCGGCTGGACTGGTGTAAAGCTCGCCGCCACTGGACTCTGGAAACGCCTTCTCTGGAGGGATGAATCACGCTTCACCATCTGGCAGTCCGACGGACGAATCTAGGTTTGGAGGATGCCAGGAGAACGCTACCTGCCCCAATGCATAGTGCCAACTGTAAAGTTTGGTGGAGGAGGAATAATGGTCTGGGGCTGTTTTTCATGGATCGGGCTCCTTGGTTCCAGTGAAAGGAAATCTCAACGCTACAGCATGCAATGACATTCTAGATGATTCTGTGCTTCCAAAAGTTTGGGGAAGGCCCTTTCCTGTTTCAGCATGACAATGCCCCAGTGCACAAAGCGAGAACCATACAGAAATGGTTTGTTCAGAACTTGACTGTCCTGTACCGAGCCCTGACCTCAACCCCATCGAACACCTTTGTGATGAATTCGAACGAATTGCATCGCCGACTGCGAGCCAGGCCTAATTGCCCAACATCACTGCCCGACCTCACTAATGCACTTGTGGCTGAATGGAAGCAAGTCCCCAAAGCAATGTTCCAACATCTAGTAGAAAGCCTTCCCAGAAGAGTGGAGGCTGTTATAGCAGCAATGCGTCCCTCCGAAACACGATCCCGCCAAGCCGCACTGCTTCTGGACACAGTCGGAGGAAACACTGTACCAGCTGGCGACCAAAGTCAGCGCGGCCCGCCACAAGGAGTCGCTAGAGCGCGATGAGACAAGGACAACCCGGACGGCGCTGGGCCAATTGTGCGCCGCGTCATGGGTCTCCCGGTCGCGGATTGGCTGCGACACAGCCCGGGATCGAACCCGGATCTGTAATGGCGCCTCTAGCACTGATCAATGCCTTAGACCCCTGCGCCACTCGGGAGGTCCCTACATTCCTTTAAAAAAATGTTTTATTGTGAGTATGGCTGCTCTAAAACATTATCTGAACTTTAAAAAACACTTAACCTTTGCCTCCTGACACCAAGTCTCACCTGATTGGCTCTGTAGGTGAATGCAGCATCGTGGGAGTTGACCGTAACCCTGGTAGGCTCCACCTTCACGCCATAGAAGGAGGCTGTTTCCACGGTGATGTAGGAAGCCTCCACGTGGTCGTGCAGCACCTCCGATGTCATCGTGTTCTAGAACACAATAGGAAGGGAAGAGGTGAAGGTAATAGTGTTAGTAGAACCAGCTGTCATGGTTATAGTGGTTAGAGCGTTGGACTAGTAACTGGAAGGTTGCATAGTGGTCGGAGCGTACTGGTCTGTAGTGGTGGGAGCGTACTTGTCTGTAGTGGTCGGAGCGTACTGGTCGGAGCGTACTGGTCTGTAGTGGTCGGAGCGTACTGGTCTGTAGTGGTCGGAGCGTACTGGTCTGTAGTGGTCGGAGCGTACTGGTCTGTAGTGGTCGGAGCGTACTGGTCTGTAGTGGTCGGAGCGTACTGGTCTGTAGTGGTCGGAGCGTACTGGTCTGTAGTGGTCGGAGCGTACTGGTCGGAGCGTACTGGTCTGTAGTGGTCGGAGCGCACTGGTCTGTAGTGGCCGGAGCGTACTGGTCTGTAGTGGTCGGAGCGTACTGGTCTGTAGTGGTCGGAGCGTACTGGTCTGTAGTGGTCGGAGCGTACTGCTCTGTAGAGGTCGGAGCGTACTGGTCTGTAGTGGTCGGAGCGTACTGGTCTGTAGTGGTCGGAGCGTACTGGTCGGAGCGTACTGGTCTGTAGTGGTCGGAGCGCACTGGTCTGTAGTGGTCGGAGCGTACTGGTCTGTAGTGGTCGGAGCGTACTGCTCTGTAGAGGTCGGAGCGTACTGGTCTGTAGTGGTCGGAGCGTACTGCTCTGTAGAGGTCGGAGCGTACTGGTCTGTAGTGGTCGGAGCATACCGGTCTGTAGTGGTCGGAGCGTACTGGTCTGTAGAGGTCGGAGCGTACTGGTCTGTAGTGGTCGGAGCGTACTGGTCTGTAGTGGTCGGAGCGTACTGGTCTGTAGTGGTCGGAGCGTACTGGTCTGTAGTGGTCGGAGCGTACTGGTCTGTAGTGGTCGGAGCGTACTGGTCTGTAGTGGTCGGAGCGTACTGATCTGTAGTGGTCGGAGCGCACTGGTCTGTAGTGGCCGGAGCGTACTGGTCTGTAGTGGTCGGAGCGTACTGGTCTGTAGTGGTCGGAGCGTACTGGTCTGTAGTGGTCGGAGCGTACTGCTCTGTAGAGGTCGGAGCGTACTGGTCTGTAGTGGTCGGAGCGTACTGGTCTGTAGTGGTCGGAGCGTACTGGTCGGAGCGTACTGGTCTGTAGTGGTCGGAGCGCACTGGTCTGTAGTGGCCGGAGCGTACTGGTCTGTAGTGGTCGGAGCGTACTGGTCTGTAGTGGTCGAAGCGTACTGCTCTGTAGAGGTCGGAGCGTACTGGTCTGTAGTGGTCGGAGCGTACTGCTCTGTAGAGGTCGGAGCGTACTGGTCTGTAGTGGTCGGAGTGTACCGGTCTGTAGTGGTCGGAGCGTACTGGTCTGTAGTGGTCGGAGCGTACCGGTCTGTAGTGGTCAGAGCGTACTGGTCTGTAGTGGTCGGAGCGTACTGGTCGGAGCGTTCCGGTCTGTACTGGTCGGAGCGTACTGGTCTGTAGTGGTCGGAGCGTACTGCTCTGTAGAGGTCGGAGCGTACTGGTCTGTAGTGGTCGGAGCGTACTGGTCTGTAGTGGTCGGAGCGTACTGGTCGGAGCGTACTGGTCTGTACTGGTCGGAGCGTACTGGTCTGTAGTGGTCGGAGCGTACTGGTCGGAGCGTACTGGTCTGTAGTGGTCGGAGCGCACTGCTCTGTAGAGGTCGGAGCGTACTGGTCTGTAGTGGTCGGAGCGTACCGGTCTGTAGTGGTCGGAGCGTACCGGTCTGTAGTGGTCGGAGCGTACCGGTCTGTAGTGGTCGGAGCGTACCGGTCTGTAGTGGTCGGAGCGTACCGGTCTGTAGTGGTCGGAGCGTACTGGTCTGTAGTGGTCGGAGCGTACTGGTCTGTAGTGGTCGGAGCGTACTGGTCTGTAGTGGTCGGAGCGTACTGCTCTGTAGAGGTCGGAGCGTACTGGTCTGTAGTGGTCGGAGCGTACTGGTCTGTAGTGGTCGGAGCGTACTGGTCGGAGCGTACTGGTCTGTACTGGTCGGAGCGTACTGGTCTGTAGTGGTCGGAGCGTACTGGTCGGAGCGTACTGGTCTGTAGTGGTCGGAGCGCACTGCTCTGTAGAGGTCGGAGCGTACTGGTCTGTAGTGGTCGGAGCGTACCGGTCTGTAGTGGTCGGAGCGTACCGGTCTGTAGTGGTCGGAGCGTACCGGTCTGTAGTGGTCGGAGCGTACCGGTCTGTAGTGGTCGGAGCGTACCGGTCTGTAGTGGTCGGAGCGTACTGGTCTGTAGTGGTCGGAGCGTACTGGTCTGTAGTGGTCGGAGCGTACTGGTCTGTAGTGGTCGGAGCGTACTGCTCTGTAGAGGTCGGAGCGTACTGGTCTGTAGTGGTCGGAGCGTACTGGTCTGTAGTGGTCGGAGCGTACTGGTCGGAGCGTACTGGTCTGTACTGGTCGGAGCGTACTGGTCTGTAGTGGTCGGAGCGTACTGGTCGGAGCGTACTGGTCTGTAGTGGTCGGAGCGCACTGCTCTGTAGAGGTCGGAGCGTACTGGTCTGTAGTGGTCGGAGCGTACCGGTCTGTAGTGGTCGGAGCGTACCGGTCTGTAGTGGTCGGAGCGTACCGGTCTGTAGTGGTCGGAGCGTACCGGTCTGTAGTGGTCGGAGCGTACTGGTCTGTAGTGGTCGGAGCGTACTGGTCTGTAGTGGTCGGAGCGTACTGCTCTGTAGAGGTCGGAGCGTACTGGTCTGTAGTGGTCGGAGCGTACTGGTCTGTAGTGGTCGGAGCGTACTGGTCGGAGCGTACTGGTCTGTACTGGTCGGAGCGTACTGGTCTGTAGTGGTCGGAGCGTACTGGTCGGAGCGTACTGGTCTGCAGTGGTCGGAGCGCACTGCTCTGTAGAGGTCGGAGCGTACTGGTCTGTAGTGGTCGGAGCGTACCGGTCTGTAGTGGTCGGAGCGTACCGGTCTGTAGTGGTCGCAGCGTACCGGTCTGTAGTGGTCGGAGCGTACTGGTCTGTAGTGGTCGGAGCGTACCGGTCTGTAGTGGTCGGAGCGTACTGGTCGGAGCGTACTGGTCTGTAGTGGTCGGAGCGTACTGGTCTGTAGTGGTCGGAGCGTACTGGTCGGAGCGTACTGGTCTGTAGTGGTCGGAGCGTACTGGTCTGTAGTGGTCGGAGCGTACTGGTCGGAGCGTACTGGTCTGTAGAGGTCGGAGCGTACTGCTCTGTAGAGGTCGGAGCGTACTGGTCTGTAGTGGTCGGAGCATACCGGTCTGTAGTGGTCGGAGCGTACCGGTCTGTAGTGGTCGGAGCGTACTGTCTGTAGTGGTCGGAGCGTACCGGTCTGTAGTGGTCGGAGCGTACTGGTCGGAGCGTACTGGTCTGTAGTGGTCGGAGCGTACTGGTCTGTAGTGGTCGGAGCGTACTGGTCGGAGCGTACTGGTCTGTAGTGGTCGGAGCGTACCGGTCTGTAGTGGTCGGAGCGTACTGGTCTGTAGTGGTCGGAGCGTACTGGTCTGTAGTGGTCGGAGCGTACTGGTCTGTAGTGGTCGGAGCGTACTGGTCTGTAGTGGTCGGAGCGTACTGGTCTGTAGTGGTCGGAGCGTACCGGTCTGTAGTGGTCGGAGCGTACTGGTCTGTAGTGGTCGGAGCGTACTGGTCGGAGCGTACTGGTCTGTAGTGGTCGGAGCGTACTGGTCGGAGCGTACTGGTCTGTAGTGGTCGGAGCGTACTGGTCTGTAGTGGTCGGAGCGTACCGGTCTGTAGTGGTCGGAGCGTACCGGTCTGTAGTGGTCGGAGCGTACTGGTCGGAGCGTACTGGTCTGTATTGGTCGGAGTGTACTGGTCTGTAGTGGTCGGAGCTTACTGGTCTGTAGTGGTCGGAGCGTACCGGTCTGTAGTGGTCGGAGCGTACCGGTCTGTAGTGGTCGGAGCGTACCGGTCTGTAGTGGTCGGAGCGTACTGGTCTGTAGTGGTCGGAGCTTCCCGGTCTGTAGTGGTCGGAGCGTACCTTCACCACAGTGAACACTACGTGAGCGTACTGGTCTGTCTCCAAGGTGTCGATGCTCTCTCCGTCGTCCCAGAATAGCTCTCCTCCGGCCGAGCCGTCTTCAGACAGACTGGACACGAGGTGGAGCGGCTGACCACTGCTCACAAACAGGGTTGTGTTGGGACGCTACACAGGGAGCAACACACAGAGAGACACACAGACAGAGAGACACAGACACAGAGAGAGAGAGAGACAGACACAGAGACACACACAGGCAGAGAGACACAGACACAGACACAGAGAGAGACACACACAGAGAGAGACACACACAGACACAGAGAGAGACACACACACAGAGAGAGACACACACACAGACACAGAGCGAGACACACACACAGACAAAGAGAGAGACACACACAGACACAGAGAGAGACAAACACACACAGAGAGAGACACACACAGACAGCGACAGACACACACAGAGAGAGACACACACAGACAGCGACAGAGACACACACAGACAGACAGACAGACAGCGACACACACAGACAGACAGACAGCGACACACACACAGACAGACAGACAGCGACACACACACAGACAGAGACAGACAGCGACACACACAGACAGACAGACAGACAGCGACACACATAGACACACAGACAGACAGACAGACAGCGACACACACAGACACACAGACAGACAGCGACACGCACAGACAGACAGCGACACACACAGACAGACAGACAGCGACACACACAGACAGACAGACAGCGACACACACAGACAGACAGACAGACAGCAACAGACACACAGACAGACAGACAGCGACAGACACACAGAGAGAACGAAAGAGACCGAGGGAGAGACACAGAGAAAGAGGAAGAGAGAGACACAGTGATTAATTATTTTCGATATGGATGCCTGACCATCCACTTTGTGTCATCTTCCTATTAACCCTCTGAAACTCTGTAGTCATCATTATTCTGACATAACCTTTATTTAACTGGGCAAGTCAGTTAAGAACAAATTATTATTTACAATGACGGCCTACTCATGGGCCAAACCCTAATGACGCTGGGCCAATTGTGCGCCGCCCTATGGGACTCCCAATCACAGCCGGTTGTAATACAGCCTGGAATCGAACCGGGGTCTGTAGTGACGCCTCTAGCACTAAGATGCAAGTGCCTGAGACCGCTGCACCTCCTCGGGAGCCCCAATAACATGATGAGCCAGCTACCTGACCATCTATTGTCTCAAATCAAATCCAATTTAATTTGTCACATACACACGGTTAGCAGATGTTAACGGTCCGACAGTGAACAGGTGCCCCTCACAGCAGAGACACAGAGGAAATTTGTTCCTCCCTACAGTAAAACACTCTCTCTGTCTCTGACTCTCTGACTCTCTGACTCTGTCAATTCAATTCAAGGGGCTTTATTGGCATGGGAAACATATGTTAACAAATCAAATCCAATGTTACTTGTTACATACACATGGTTAGCAGATGTTAATGGTCACATACACATGGTTAGCAGATGTTAATGGTCACATACACATGGTTAGCAGATGTTAATGGTCACATACACATGGTTAGCAGATGTTAATGGTCACATTCACATGGTTAGCAGATGTTAATGGTCACATTCACATGGTTAGCAGATGTTAATGCGAGTGTAGCGAAATGCCTGTGCTTCTAGTTCAGACAATGCAGTTATAACCAACGAGTAATCTAACTAACAATTCCAAAACTACTACCTTATAAACACAAGTGTAATGGGATAAAGAATATGTACATAAGATATATGAATGAGTGATGGTACAGAGCGGCATAGGCAAGATACAGTAGATGGTATTGAGTACAGTATATACATATGAGATGAGTATGTAAACAAAGTGGCAAAGTTTAAAGTGGCTAGTGATACATGTATTACATAAAGATGCAGTAGATGATATAGAGTACAGTATATACATCTGTCTGTTTACCTGTGTAGGTATGACAGCTCCTTCTCTCAGGTGAAGGTTGATATGGTCTAGAGGAGCCTTGAGCCTCAACTCTTCTCCTTTACTACGGATAGAATCACCCTGAGAGAGGAGAGAGAGAGAGACAAGGGAAGTTGGGGAGAGAGGGAGACCGAGGGAGGGAGAGAGAGGAGAGAGAGGAGAGGCAGAGAGACAAGGGAAGTTGGGGAGAGAGGGAGACCGAGGGAGGGAGAGAGAGGAGAGGGGAGGGAGAGAGGAGAGAGGAGAGAGAGGAGAGAGAGGAGAGAGAGAGGAGAGACAGAGAGACAAGGGAAGTTGGGGAGAGAGGGAGACAGAGGGAGGGAGACAGAGGGAGGGAGAGAGAGGGAGGGAGAGAGAGGGAGGGAGAGTTAGGGTTAGGGGTTAGGGTTACACTGTTCTGTTCTGAATGGGGGTGTAACTGTATAGTTAATATATATAGCTGTATTCTTACTGTATAGGAGAGACCTGGGGTTAGGGTTATTAATGGTTATTAAGGGTTATTAAGGGTTATGTATAGTTAATATATATAGCTGTGTTCTTACTGTATAGTAGAGACCTGGGGTTAGGGTTATTAATGGTTATTAAGGGTTATTAAGGGTTATGTATAGTTAATATATATAGCTGTGTTCTTACTGTATAGTAGAGACCTGGGGTTAGGGTTATTAATGGTTATTAAGGGTTATTAAGGGTTATGTATAGTTAATATATATAGCTGTGTTCTTACTGTATAGTAGAGACCTGGGGTTAGGGTTATTAAGGGTTATTAAGGGTTATTAAGGGTTATGTATAGTTAATATATATAGCTGTGTTCTTACTGTATAGTAGAGACCTGGGGTTAGGGTTATTAAGGGTTATTAAGGGTTATTAAGGGTTATGTATAGTTAATATATATAGCTGTGTCCTTACTGTATAGTAGAGTCCTGGGGTTAGGGTTATTAATGGTTATTAAGGGTTATTAAGGGTTATGTATAGTTAATATATATAGCTGTGTCCTTACTGTATAGTAGAGTCCTGGGGTTAGGGTTATTAAGGGTTATTAAGGGTTATGCATAGTTAATATATATAGCTGTGTTCCTACTGTATAGTAGAGACCTGGGGTTAGGGTTATTAAGGGTTATTAAGGGTTATGTATAGTTAATATATATAGCTGTGTTCCTACTGTATAGTAGAGACCTGGGGTTAGGGTTATTAAGGGTTATTAAGGGTTATATATAGGTAATATATGTATAGCTGTGTTCTTACCGTGTAGTAGTCGTACCAGAGACCCTGAGGGAAGTAGCCCACAACATAGTCCACACCTGGATCTAATACTGGTGTCACCATCAAACTCTTCCCCCATAGGAACTGTCTGTCTATCCCATACGTTCTCACGTCCTTGGGGAACCTAAAAATATGAACACACATTGGTCAGGAACATCCTGAAAGAGCTGTGTGTGTGTGTGTGTGTGTGTGTGTGTGTGTGTAACTCACTCGAACAGCAGAGGGCGAGCGACGGTGTGTCCGTGTGTGTGTGTCCCTGTGTGTGTGTGTGTGTGTGTGTGTGTGTGTCCCTGTGTGTGTGTGTGTGTGTGTGTCCCTGTGTGTGTGTGTGTGTGTGTGTGTGTCTGGAACTCACTCGAACAGCAGAGGGCGAGCGACGGTGTGTCCGTGTGTGTGTGTGTGTGTGTGTCCCAGTGTGTGTGTGTGTGTAACTCACTCGAACAGCAGAGGCCGAGCGACAGTGTGTCCGTGTGTGTGTGCGCGGTGGAACAGCGTGTAGAGCAGAGGGAACAGAGAGGAGCGGAGCAGCAGAGACTGTTTCATGGCTGAACGGGCTCGAGGGCTGAACGCTGGGGGGTCCTGAGGCTGGGAGGAGAGAGACACAGAGCACACAGCTTATACAGATAAAATGACTTTTCTATGACAGTTTGTGTCAGGGCCACATTGGTGGAGGGGGGGGCACATTGGTGGAGGGGGGGGCACATTGGTGGAGGGGAGAGGCACATTGGGGTGGGCACATTGGTGGAGGGGGGGGGGGCACATTGGTGGAGGGGGGGGCCACATTGGTGGAGGGGGGGGCACATTGGTGGAGGGGGGGGCACATTGGTGGAGGGGAGAGGCACATTGGGGTGGGCACATTGGTGGAGGGGGGGGGGGGGCACATTGGGGTGGGGGGGGCACATTGGTGGAGGGGGGGGGCACATTGGTGGAGGGGGAGAGGCACATTGGGGTGGGGGGGGGCACATTGGTGGAGGGGGGGGCACGTTGGTGGAGGGGAGAGGCACATTGGGGTGGGCACATTGGTGGAGGGGGGGGGGGCACATTGGGGTGGGGGGCGGAACATTGAGGGGGGGGCCACATTGGGGGTCTTACCTTCTGGTCGATAGAGTTGTGGTTGCGTGTGAAAGGGTAGAAGGCTCCTAGCTGAGTCCAGCGGACACACAGCTCCTCCTCAGTCTGCTCACTGAAGCCACAGATATCAGCCCCCACCAGGGGAACACCCAGGAGGTTAAAGGTTAACATACCTGGAGGGGGAGGGAGGGAGAGAGAGAGATGGCACAGATATCAGACCCCACCAGGGAAACACCCAGGAGGTTAAAGGTTAACATACCTGGAGGAGGAGGGAGGGAGAGAGATGAGACATGATTAGATACTAGCCTGGTTCCATGTGACCTCTAGAGAGATGAGACATGATTAGATACCAGCCTAGTTCCATGTGACCTCTAGAGAGATGAGACATGATTAGATACCAGCCTAGTTCCATGTGACCTCTAGAGAGAGATGAGACATGATTAGATACCAGCCTAGTTCCATGTGACAGAGAGAGAGAGATGAGACATGATTAGATACCAGACTAGTTCCATGTGACAGAGAGAGAGAGATGGAGAGAGATGAGACATGATTAGACACCAGCCTAGTTCCATGTGACAGAGAGAGAGAGATGAGACATGATTAGATACCAGCCTAGTTCCATGTGACCTCTAGAGAGAGATGAGACATGATTAGACACCAGCCTAGTTCCATGTGACAGAGAGCCGGTCCGATACAAAGACTAGAACAGAACAGAACCTAATAGCCTCATCATTGGCTCTTTTGACAATACTATCTATAAAAAGGTATTTTTCTACAGTCCTAAAGAAATGAAAAGTTGTATCCATTTTTACAACGTTACTGTCAGTTTAGTCCATCAGAATGTCCTGGTTTGGTTGAGTATAAAACCATCAGAATGTCCTGGTTTGGTTGAGTAGAACACCATCAGAATGTCCTGGTTTGGTTGAGTAGAACACCATCAGAATGTCCTGGTTTGGTTGAGTAGAACACCATCAGAATGTCCTGGTTTGGTTGAGTAGAACACCATCAGAATGTCCTAGTTTGGTTGAGTAGAACACCATCAGAATGTCCTAGTTTGGTTGAGTAGAACACCATCAGAATGTCCTGGTTTGGTTGAGTATAAAACCATCAGAATGTCCTGGTTTGGTTGAGTATAAAACCATCAGAATGTCCTAGTTTGGTTGAGTAGAAAACCATCAGAATGTCCTAGTTTGGTTGAGTATAAAACCATCAGAATGTCCTGGTTTGGTTGAGTATAAAACCATCAGAATGTCCTAGTTTGGTTGAGTAGAACACCATCAGAATGTCCTGGTTTGGTTGAGTATAAAACCATCAGAATGTCCTGGTTTGGTTGAGTATAAAACCATCAGAATGTCCTAGTTTGGTTGAGTAGAACACCATCAGAATGTCCTGGTTTGGTTGAGTAGAAAACCATCAGAATGTCCTGGTTTGGTTGAGTAGAACACCATCAGAATGTCCTGGTTTGGTTAGTTGAGTAGTAAACCATCAGAATGTCCTGGTTTGGTTGAGTAGAACACCATCAGAATGTCCTGGTTTGGTTGGTTGAGTATAACACCATCAGAATGTCCTGGTTTGGTTGAGTAGAACACCATCAGAATGTCCTGGTTTGGTTGAGTAGTAAACCATCAGAATGTCCTGGTTTGGTTGAGTATAAAACCATCAGAATGTCCTAGTTTGGTTGAGTAGAACACCATCAGAATGTCCTGGTTTGGTTGAGTAGAACACCATCAGAATGTCCTGGTTTGGTTGAGTAGAACACCATCAGAATGTCCTGGTTTGGTTGAGTAGAACACCATCAGAAAGTCCTAGTTTGTTTGGTTGAGTAGAAAACCATCAGAATGTCCTGGTTTGGTTGAGTAGAACACCATCAGAATGTCCTAGTTTGGTTGAGTAGAACACCATCAGAATGTCCTGGTTTGGTTGAGTAGAACACCATCAGAATGTCCTAGTTTGGTTGAGTAGAACACCATCAGAATGTCCTGGTTTGGTTGAGTAGAACACCATCAGAATGTCCTGGTTTGGTTGAGTAGAACACCTTCAGAATGTCCTAGTTTGGTTGAGTAGAACACCATCAGAATGTCCTGGTTTGGTTGAGTAGAAAACCATCAGAATGTCCTGGTTTGGTTGAGTAGAACACCATCAGAATGTCCTGGTTTGGTTGGTTGAGTAGTAAACCATCAGAATGTCCTGGTTTGGTTGAGTAGAACACCATCAGAATGTCCTGGTTTGGTTGGTTGAGTATAACACCATCAGAATGTCCTGGTTTGGTTGAGTAGAACACCATCAGAATGTCCTGGTTTGGTTGAGTAGTAAACCATCAGAATGTCCTGGTTTGGTTGAGTATAAAACCATCAGAATGTCCTAGTTTGGTTGAGTAGAACACCATCAGAATGTCCTGGTTTGGTTGAGTAGAACACCATCAGAATGTCCTGGTTTGGTTGAGTAGAACACCATCAGAATGTCCTAGTTTGTTTGGTTGAGTAGAAAACCATCAGAATGTCCTGGTTTGGTTGAGTAGAACACCATCAGAATGTCCTGGTTTGGTTGGTTGAGTAGAACACCATCAGAATGTCCTGGTTGAGTAGTAAACCATCAGAATGTCCTGGTTTGGTTGAGTATAAAACCATCAGAATGTCCTAGTTTGGTTGGTTGAGTAGTAAACCATCAGAATGTCCTGGTTTGGTTGGTTGAGTAGTAAACCATCAGAATGTCCTGGTTGAGTATAAAACCATCAGAATGTCCTGGTTTGGTTGAGTATAAAACCATCAGAATGTCCTAGTTTGGTTGAGTAGAACACCATCAGAATGTCCTGGTTTGGTTGAGTATAAAACCATCAGAATGTCCTGGTTTGGTTGAGTATAAAACCATCAGAATGTCCTGGTTTGGTTGGTTGAGTAGTAAACCATCAGAATGTCCTGGTTGAGTAGAACACCATCAGAATGTCCTGGTTTGGTTGAGTATAAAACCATCAGAATGTCCTGGTTTGGTTGAGTATAAAACCATCAGAATGTCCTGGTTTGGTTGAGTATAAAACCATCAGAATGTCCTGGTTTGGTTGAGTATAAAACCATCAGAATGTCCTGGTTGAGTAGAACACCATCAGAATGTCCTGGTTTGGTTGAGTAGAACACCATCAGAATGTCCTGGTTTGGTTGAGTAGAACACCATCAGAATGTCCTAGTTTGGTTGAGTATAAAACCATCAGAATGTCCTGGTTTGGTTGAGTAGAACACCATCAGAATGTCCTGGTTTGGTTGAGTAGAAAACCATCAGAATGTCCTGGTTTGGTTGAGTAGAACACCATCAGAATGTCCTGGTTTGGTTGAGTAGAACACCATCAGAATGTCCTGGTTTGGTTGAGTATAAAACCATCAGAATGTCCTGGTTTGGTTGGTTGAGTAGTAAACCATCAGAATGTCCTGGTTTGGTTGAGTAGAACACCATCAGAATGTCCTGGTTTGGTTGAGTAGAACACCATCAGAATGTCCTAGTTTGGTTGAGTATAAAACCATCAGAATGTCCTGGTTTGGTTGAGTAGAACACCATCAGAATGTCCTGGTTTGGTTGAGTAGAAAACCATCAGAATGTCCTGGTTTGGTTGGTTGAGTAGAAAACCATCAGAATGTCCTGGTTTGGTTGAGTAGAACACCATCAGAATGTCCTAGTTTGGTTGAGTATAAAACCATCAGAATGTCCTGGTTTGGTTGAGTAGAAAACCATCAGAATGTCCTGGTTTGGTTGGTTGAGTAGTAAACCATCAGAATGTCCTGGTTTGGTTGAGTAGTAAACCATCAGAATGTCCTGGTTTGGTTGAGTAGAACACCATCAGAATGTCCTAGTTTGGTTGAGTAGAACACCATCAGAATGTCCTGGTTTGGTTGAGTAGAAAACCATCAGAATGTCCTGGTTTGGTTGAGTAGAACACCATCAGAATGTCCTGGTTTGGTTGAGTAGAACACCATCAGAATGTCCTAGTTTGGTTGAGTAGAACACCATCAGAATGTCCTGGTTTGGTTGAGTAGAACACCATCAGAATGTCCTAGTTCCATGTGACCATGTCTCATCTCCCTGCTATCTGTACATAGATTTTTTTTTTTTTACATAAAAAAAACAAACATTTATTTTATTTTGTGTTATTGACTGTGCGTTTGTTTACTCCATGTGTAAGTCTGTTGTTGTTTGTGTCACACTGCTTTGCTTTATCTTGGCCAGGTCACAGTTGTAAATGAGAACTTGTCTCAACTGGCCACCTGGTTAAAGAACGGAGAATGGTCCTCTGCACTACACAGAAAACATATTTACAACTTTTACCAAGCAGAAACATCAAATACTGTAAAACCGTCCATAACAACACAAATCCTGATAGGATATTTTGGACATATCGCCCAGCCCTAGTGTGTGTGTGAGTGAGTGAGTGTGTGAGTGTGTGAGTGTGTGTGTGTCTACCTGCTATCGAGGTGTACATGTCCTTCCAGTGACTCCTGTTGTCTCCTAGCCAGTGTCCAGAGTATTGGCCTTGACTGGGGAAGGTGGAGCGAGAGATCACAAACGCTCTCTTCCCTAACATACGCTTCAGGGCACTGGGGAGGAGGGAGAGAGGGAGGGGAGGGAGGTGGAGAGAGAGAGGGAGGGGGGGAGGGAGGTGGAGAGAGAGGGAGGGAGGGAGGGAGGGAGGGAGAGAGAGAGAGGGAGGGAGGGAGGGAGGTGGGGGGGAGGGAGGGAGAGGGGGGTGGAGAGAGAGGGAGGTAGGGGGGGGGTGGAAAGAGAAGAGAAAACATATATATTGGGAGAGTGAGGGAGGGAGGGAGGGAGGGAGGGAGGGAGTGAGGGAGGGAGTGAGGGAGGGAGGGAGTGAGGAAAGAGAAGAGAAAACATATGTATCGGGCCATCAAAGAAAACTCAAATGTATCCTAGTTAGGTGGTGTATTGGTCACGTCTGACTGTATCCTAGTTAGGTGGTGTATTGGTCAGGTCTGACTGTATCCTAGTTAGGTGGTGTATTGGTCACGTCTGACTGTATCCTAGTTAGGTGGTGTATTGGTCAGGTCTGACTGTATCCTAGTTAGGTGGTGTATTGGTCAGGTCTGACTGTATCCTAGTTAGGTGGTGTTTTGGTCACGTCTGACTGTATCCTAGTTAGGTGGTGTATTGGTCAGGTCTGAATGTATCCTAGTTAGGTGGTGTATTGGTCAGGTCTGACTGTATCCTAGTTAGGTGGTGTTTTGGTCACGTCTGACTGTATCCTAGTTAGGTGGTGTGTTGGTCAGGTCTGACTGTATCCTAGTTAGGTGGTGTGTTGGTCAGGTCTGACTGTATCCTAGTTAGGTGGTGTTTTGGTCACGTCTGACTGTATCCTAGTTAGGTGGTGTTTTGGTCACGTCTCATTTCTCTCTCACTTCTCCCTCTCTCACCTCTCTCTCACCTCACCTCTCTCTCACCTCACCTCTCTCTCACCTCTCTCTCTCTCACCTCTCTCTCTCTCACCTCTCTCTCACCTCTCTCTCTCTCTCTCTCTTTCTCCTCTCTCTCCCTCTAGGTATATTAGGAGGGTTGTTGAGGGCTAAGACCCTGTGTGCCTCTGCTGTCCAGAAGACCTCGTCTCACTACAACATGCACAGCCTGTATGGACTTCTAGAAGCTAAGGCCTCGGCACGGTCAGTACGACACATACACTCTCTGTTACACCACCTAACTAGGATACAGTCAGACGTGACCAATACACCACCTAACTAGGATACAGTCAGACGTGACCAATACACCACCTAACTAGGATACAGTCAGACGTGACCAATACACCACCTAACTAGGATACAGTCAGATGTGACCAATACACCACCTAACTAGGATACAGTCAGACGTGACCAATACACCACCTAACTAGGATACAGTCAGACGTGACCAATACACCACCTAACTAGGATACAGTCAGACGTGACCAATACACCACCTAACTAGGATACAGTCAGATGTGACCAACACACCACCTAACTAGGATACAGTCAGATGTGACCAACACACCACCTAACTAGGATACAGTCAGACGTGACCAATACACCACCTAACTAGGATACAGTCAGACGTGACCAACACACCACCTAACTAGGATACAGTCAGACGTAACCAATACACCACCTAACTAGGATACAGTCAGATGTGACCAATACACCACCTAACTAGGATACAGTCAGACGTGACCAATACACCACCTAACTAGGATACAGTCAGACGTGACCAATACACCACCTAACTAGGATACAGTCAGACGTGACCAATACACCACCTAACTAGGATACAGTCAGACGTGACCAATACACCACCTAACTAGGATACAGTCAGACGTGACCAACACACCACCTAACTAGGATACAGTCAGACGTGACCAATACACCACCTAACTAGGATACAGTCAGATGTGACCAACACACCACCTAACTAGGATACAGTCAGATGTGACCAACACACCACCTAACTAGGATACAGTCAGACGTGACCAATACACCACCTAACTAGGATACAGTCAGACCTGACCAATACACCACCTAACTAGGATACAGTCAGACGTGACCAATACACCACCTAACTAGGATACAGTCAGACGTGACCAATACACCACCTAACTAGGATACAGTCAGACGTGACCAACACACCACCTAACTAGGATACAGTCAGACGTGACCAACACACCACCTAACTAGGATACAGTCAGACGTGACCAATACACCACCTAACTAGGATACAGTCAGACACAACTAGGATACAGTCAGACGTGACCAATACACCACCTAACTAGGATACAGTCAGACGTGACCAACACACCACCTAACTAGGATACAGTCAGATGTGACCAATACACCACCTAACTGTACTGACTGTATCCTAGTTAGGTGGTGTGTTGGTCACATCTGACTGTATCCTAGTTAGGTGGTGTATTGGTCACGTCTGACTGTATCCTAGTTAGGTGGTGTGTTGGTCACGTCTGACTGTATCCTAGTTAGGTGGTGTATTGGTCACGTCTGACTGTATCCTAGTTAGGTGGTGTATTGGTCACGTCTGACTGTATCCTAGTTAGGTGGTGTATTGGTCACGTCTGACTGTATCCTAGTTAGGTGGTGTATTGGTCACATCTGACTGTATCCTAGTTAGGTGGTGTATTGGTTACGTCTGACTGTATCCTAGTTAGGTGGTGTGTTGGTCACGTCTGACTGTATCCTAGTTAGGTGGTGTATTGGTCACGTCTGACTGTATCCTAGTTAGGTGGTGTGTTGGTCACATCTGACTGTATCCTAGTTAGGTGGTGTGTTGGTCACATCTGACTGTATCCTAGTTAGGTGGTGTATTGGTCACGTCTGACTGTATCCTAGTTAGGTGGTGTATTGGTCACGTCTGACTGTATCCTAGTTAGGTGGTGTATTGGTCACGTCTGACTGTATCCTAGTTAGGTGGTGTATTGGTCACGTCTGACTGTATCCTAGTTAGGTGGTGTATTGGTCACGTCTGACTGTATCCTAGTTAGGTGGTGTATTGGTCACGTCTGACTGTATCCTAGTTAGGTGGTGTAACAGAGAGTGTATGTGTCGTACTGACCGTGCCGAGGCCTTAGCTTCTAGAAGTCCATACAGGCTGTGCATGTTGTAGTGAGACGAGGTCTTCTGGACAGCAGAGGCACACAGGGTCTTAGCCCTCAACAACCCTCCTAATATACCTAGAGGGAGAGAGAGGAGAAAGAGAGAGAGAGAGAGAGAGAGGTGAGAGAGAGGTGAGAGAGAGAGAGGTGAGAGAGAGAGAGGTGAGAGAGAGGTGAGGTGAGAGAGAGGTGAGGTGAGAGAGAGGTGAGGTGAGAGAGAGGTGAGAGAGGGAGAAGTGAGAGAGAAATGAGAGAGAGGTGAGTGAGAGAAGTGAGAGAGAAATGAGAGGTGAGAGAGGTGAGAGAGAGAAGTGAGAGAGAAATGAGAGAGAGGTGAGAGAATGAGAGGAGAGAGGGCAGAGAAAGAGAGCAAGATGAGAGAGGTGTGTGTGTGTCTCACCAGGTGTGTACGGAGGGTTCTCCAGCTCGGTGTCAGGACAGCCAACGGTCGACCCGTCCACGAAGCTAGATGGCTCGTTCATGTCCTAGGCAGGAAGTGAGAGGGGTCAGAGGGCAAAGCCGTTCACAATATCTGACTCCAGACCGAAACAGGAAAACACACACACACAAGGTTAGATGACATCACACACAAGGTTAGATGTCAGCACACACACACTCACACACAAGGTTAGATGTCAGCACACACACACACACACACACACAAGGTTAGATGACAGCACACACACACACACACAAGGTTAGATGTCAGCACACACACACACACACACAAGGTTAGATGTCAGCACACACACAGACAAGGTTAGATGTCAGCACACACACACACACGGTTAGATGTCAGCACACACACACACACACGGTTAGATGTCAGCACACACACACACACACACGGTTAGATGTCAGCACACACACACACACACACACGGTTAGATGTCAGCACACACACACACACACACACACACAAGGTTAGATGTCAGCACACACACACACACACACAAGGTTAGATGTCAGCACACACACACACTCTTACGTACGATCCAGAGTCCGTCGAAGGGAACTTTGTCGTGGAACCTCTTGAGATTGTCGTACCACCACTCATGGGTCACATCATCAGAGAAATCAGGGAACGCTGTCAGACCTGGCCACACCTGGGGGGGGGGATGGGGGAGAGAGGGAGAGGGGGATGGGGAGAGGGAGAGAGGTGAACAACATAGGAGAGGAGAGAGGGGGAGGGAGAGAGGGAGGGACGTGAATAACACAGGAGAGAGAGGGCAGGGTAAAAGAGAGGTAGTTGACTTCATTGATCAACAGAAATGTGCCTTCTGCTTATCCCACAGAAACAAACACACAGGTTAAAGAGGCTGAAGCAGAGGGAGGCGCAGTAACCCATTTTAGAGGTTAATGGTCTTGCTCAAGGGCACAACGGCAGGCAGGATACGGCATGTAGCCGTCAGCCCACTTCCTCCAGCTGCTGGTCCATCTCTCTCTAACCTCTAGGAGATCTCCAGCTGCTGGTCCATCTCTCTCTAACCTCTAGGAGACCTCCAGCTGCTGGTCCATCTCTCTCTAATCTCTAGGAGACCTCCAGCTGCTGGTCCATCTCTCTCTAACCTCTAGGAGACCTCCGGCTGCTGGTCCATCTCTCTCTAACCTCTAGGAGACCTCCAGCTGCTGGTCCATCTCTCTCTAACCTCTAGGAGACCTCCAGCTGCTGGTCCATCTCTCTCTAACCTCTAGGAGATCTCCAGCTGCTGGTCCATCTCTCTCTAACCTCTAGGAGACCTCCGGCTGCTGGTCCATCTCTCTCTAACCTCTAGGAGACCTCCAGCTGCTGGTCCATCTCTAACCTCTAGGAGATCTCCAGCTGCTGGTCCATCTCTCTCTAACCTCTAGGAGACCTCCGGCTGCTGGTCCATCTCTCTCTAACCTCTAGGAGACCTCCAGCTGCTGGTCCATCTCTCTCTAACCTCCAGCTGCTGTTCCATCTCTCTCTAACCTCCAGCTGCTGGTCCATCTCTCTCTAACCTCTAGGAGATCTCCAGCTGCTGGTCCATCTCTTTCTAACCTCCAGCTGCATCTCTCTCTAACCTCTAGGAGATCTCCAGCTGCTGGTCCATCTCTCTTTAACCTCTAGGAGATCTCCAGCTGCTGGTCCATCTCTCTCTAACCTCTAGGAGATCTCCAGCTGCTGGTCCATCTCTCTCTAACCTCTAGGAGATCTCCGGCTGCTGGTCCATCTCTCTCTAACCTCTAGGAGACCTCCAGCTGCTGGTCCATCTCTAACCTCTAGGAGATCTCCAGCTGCTGGTCCATCTCTAACCTCTAGGAGATCTCCAGCTGCTGGTCCATCTCTAACCTCTAGGAGATCTCCAGCTGCTGGTCCATCTCTAACCTCTAGGAGATCTCCAGCTGCTGGTCCATCTCTAACCTCTAGGAGTGAGTAAGTACCAAACAGATAGAACGTCCACAGAACCTGGGATTGGAACCTTTAGAGGTACCTTCCTGGTGAGTGTGCTTCCATCTGTGTGTGTGTCTCCCTACCTTCCTGGTGAGTGTGCTTCCATCTGTGTGTGTTTCTCCCTACCTTCCCGATGAGTGTGCTTCCATCTGTGTGGTTGATGAAGACTCCTCTCCTCAGACCTTCGTCATACGGCCAGTACCCTCCTTCTGGCTGGACACTGCTAATACCCGGGTCCTGTAGAGGGAGGAGAGGGGTTAATACCCCTAGAGTGGGGAGGAGAGGGTTAATACCCCTAGAGGGGGGAGGAGAGGGGTTAATAACCCTAGAGGGGGGAGGAGAGGGGTTAATAACCCTAGAGGGGGGAGGAGAGGGGTTAATAACCCTAGAGGGGGGAGGAGAGGGGTAATACCCCTAGAGGGGGGAGGAGAGGGGTTAATAACCCTAGAGGGGGGAGGAGAGGGGTAATACCCCTAGAGGGGGGAGGAGAGGGGTAATACCCCTAGAGGGGGGAGGAGAGGGTTAATACCCCTAGAGGGGGGAGGAGAGGGTTAATACCCCTAGAGGGGGGAGGAGAGGGTTAATACCCCTAGAGGGGGGAGGAGAGGGTTAATACCCCTAGAGGGGGGAGGAGAGGGTTAATACCCCTAGAGGGGGGAGGAGAGGGTTAATACCCCTAGAGGGGGGAGGAGAGGGTTAATACCCCTAGAGGGGGGAGGAGAGGGGTTAACACCCCTAGAGGGGGGAGGAGAGGGTTAATACCCCTAGAGGGGGGAGGAGAGGGTTAATACCCCTAGAGGGGGGAGGAGAGGGTTAATACCCCTAGAGGGGGAAGGAGAGGGTCAATACCCCTAGAGGGGGGAGGAGAGGGTTAATACCCCTAGAGGGGGGAGGAGAGGGTTAATACCCCTAGAGGGGGGAGGAGAGGGTTAATACCCCTAGAGGGGGGAGGAGAGGGTTAATACCCCTAGAGGGGGGAGGGTTAATACCTACCCCTAGAGGGGGGAGGGTTAATACCCCTAGAGGGGGAAGGAGAGGGTTAATACCCCTAGAGGGGGAGGAGAGGGTTAATACCCCTAGAGGGGGAGAGGGGTAACGTACCAGCATCATGACGTAGCGCTGTCCGTGGCTGTGCAGGTCTTTCACCATGTCAGGCAGGGTCGAGAAGGCCGTGGGGTCAAAGGTGAAGTCTAGAGAACGGTCCATGTAGTCTATATCATTCCACTGCACATCCTGGAACACACACACACACACACACACACACACACACTGTTATTTCACAGCACATCCTGGAACACACACACACACACACACACACACTGTTATTTCACAGCACATCCTGGAACACACACACACTGTTATTTCACAGCACATCCTGGAACACACACACACTGTTATTTCACAGCACATCCTGGAACACACACACACTGTTATTTCACAGCACATCCTGGAACACACACACACTGTTATTTCACAGCACATCCTGGAACACACACACACTGTTATTTCACAGCACATCCTGGAACACACACACACTGTTATTTCACAGCACATCCTGGAACACACACACACTGTTATTTCACAGCACATCCTGGAACACACACACACTGTTATTTCACAGCACATCCTGGAACACACACACACTGTTATTTCACAGCACATCCTGGAACACACACACACTCACACAGGGTTTAAGATTTTAACATAACAGTTATTCCACTGCCACTGCCTGTCATGTTCCATGCAGAAGAGAACTGTGAACACACACTGAGGGAGTCAGTCTATACACACACACTGAGGGAGTCAGTATATACACACACACACTGAGGGAGTCAGTATATACACACACACACTGAGGGAGTCAGTCTATACACACACACTGAGGGAGTCAGTATATACACACACACTGATGGAGTCAGTATATACACACACACTGAGGGAGTCAGTCTATACACACACACTGAGGGAGTCAGTCTATACACACACACTGAGGGAGTCAGTATATACACACACACTGAGGGAGTCAGTATATACACACACACTGAGGGAGTCAGTCTATACACACACACTGATGGAGTCAGTATATACACACACACTGAGGGAGTCAGTATATACACACACACTGAGGGAGTCAGTCTATACACACACACTGAGGGAGTCAGTCTATACACACACACTGAGGGAGTCAGCGGAACGTACCTGAGGTATTCCATAGTTCCTCATGTTCTTGACGACGTCCCAGGTGGCATTGCTACTTCCGTAACCCCAGCGACAGAGATGGTACCCCAGCGCCCAGTACACCGGCATGGCGGGGTAACCTGAGAGAGGTGACGGTCGAGAATCAGACAGTGACGACTTCCAAGGACACGAGGAAGAAATAGGTCCTTATCTTTCTGTAGACTGACCTACGACCTCCAAATACTGTCCAATCACAGAGGCCGGATCGGGACCCAGAAAGACGTAGAAGTCCAGGATCCCACCGATGGTACGCCAGGTGATGGCAGGGCCCGGCTGGAGGACCACGTCTGCAGAACCAACATCCACAGAGCATTCATAAACACGCCATAAAGACGACACAGCATCACTCAGACATCAACGAAGATTCAACATACTGAACGTAAAAGGTGGTTGAAATGGAACAGGCCACTGACTCATCATGTCCCAGTAAACAGGAGCTAGAGTAAAGGTAGTAATGGAACAGGCCACTGACCCATCATGTCCCAGTAAACAGGAGCTAGAGTAAAGGTAGTAATGGAACAGGCTACTGACCCATCATGTCCCAGTAAACAGGAGCTAGAGTAAAGGTAGTAATGGTAGTAATGGAACAGGCTACTGACCCATCGTGTCCCAGTAAACAGGAGCTAGAGTAAAGGTAGTAATGGTAGAAATGGGACGTGGCCTCTGACCCATCGTGTCCCAGTAAACAGGAGCTAGAGTAAAGGTAGTAATGGAACAGGCTACTGACTCATCATGTCCCAGTAAACAGGAGCTAGAGTAAAGGTAGTAATGGAACAGGCTACTGACCCATCATGTCCCAGTAAACAGGAGCTAGAGTAAAGGTAGTAATGGAACAGGCTACTGACCCATCATGTCCCAGTAAACAGGAGCTAGAGTAAAGGTAGTAATGGAACAGGCCACTGACCCATCATGTCCCAGTAAACAGGAGCTAGAGTAAAGGTAGTAATGGAACAGGCTACTGACCCATCATGTCCCAGTAAACAGGAGCTAGAGTAATGGTAGTAATGGAACAGGCCACTGACCCATCATGTCCCAGTAAACAGGAGCTAGAGTAAAGGTAGTAATGGAACAGGCTACTGACCCATCGTGTCCCAGTAAACAGGAGCTAGAGTAAAGGTAGTAATGGAACAGGCTACTGACCCATCATGTCCCAGTAAACAGGAGGTAGAGTAAAGGTAGTAATGGAACAGGCCACTGACCCATCATGTCCCAGTAAACAGGAGCTAGAGTAATGGTAGTAATGGAACAGGCCACTGACCCATCATGTCCCAGTAAACAGGAGCTAGAGTAAAGGTAGTAATGGGACAGGCGCCTGACCCATCATGTCCCAGTAAACAGGAGCTAGAGTAAAGGTAGTAATGGAACAGGCGCCTGACCCATCATGTCCCAGTAAACAGGAGCTAGAGTAAAGGTAGTAATGGAACAGGCTACTGACCCATCATGTCCCAGTAAACAGGAGCTAGAGTAAAGGTAGTAATGGAACAGGCTACTGACCCATCATGTCCCAGTAAACAGGAGCTAGAGTAAAGGTAGTAATGGAACAGGCCACTGACCCATCATGTCCCAGTAAACAGGAGCTAGAGTAAAGGTAGTAATGGAACAGGCCACTGACCCATCATGTCCCAGTAAACAGGAGGTAGAGTAAAGGTAGTAATGGAACAGGCCACTGACCCATCATGTCCCAGTAAACAGGAGCTAGAGTAAAGGTAGTAATGGAACAGGCCACTGACCCATCGTGTCCCAGTAAACAGGAGCTAGAGTAAAGGTAGTAATGGAACAGGCGCCTGACCCATCATGTCCCAGTAAACAGGAGCTAGAGTAAAGGTAGTAATGGAACAGGCGCCTGACTCATCGTGTCCCAGTAAACAGGAGCTAGAGTAAAGGTAGTAATGGAACAGGCCACTGACCCATCATGTCCCAGTAAACAGGAGCTAGAGTAAAGGTAGTAATGGAACAGGCTACTGACCCATCATGTCCCAGTAAACAGGAGCTAGAGTAAAGGTAGTAATGGAACAGGCTACTGACCCATCGTGTCCCAGTAAACAGGAGCTAGAGTAATGGTAGTAATGGAACAGGCTACTGACCCATCGTGTCCCAGTAAACAGGAGCTAGAGTAAAGGTAGTAATGGAACAGGCTACTGACCCATCGTGTCCCAGTAAACAGGAGCTAGAGTAATGGTAGTAATGGAACAGGCCACTGACCCATCATGTCCCAGTAAACAGGAGCTAGAGTAAAGGTAGTAATGGAACAGGCCACTGACCCATCATGTCCCAGTAAACAGGAGCTAGAGTAAAGGTAGTAATGGAACAGGCTACTGACCCATCGTGTCCCAGTAAACAGGAGCTAGAGTAATGGTAGTAATGGAACAGGCCACTGACCCATCATGTCCCAGTAAACAGGAGCTAGAGTAAAGGTAGTAATGGAACAGGCCAGCGCCTGACCCATCGTGTCCCAGTAAACAGGAGCTAGAGTAAAGGTAGTAATGGAACAGGCGCCTGACCCATCATGTCCCAGTAAACAGGAGCTAGAGTAATGGTAGTAATGGAACAGGCTACTGACCCATCATGTCCCAGTAAACAGGAGCTAGAGTAAAGGTAGTAATGGAACAGGCTACTGACCCATCATGTCCCAGTAAACAGGAGCTAGAGTAAAGGTAGTAATGGAACAGGCCACTGACCCATCATGTCCCAGTAAACAGGAGCTAGAGTAAAGGTAGTAATGGTAGTAATGGAACAGGCTACTGACCCATCATGTCCCAGTAAACAGGAGCTAGAGTAAAGGTAGTAATGGAACAGGCCACTGACCCATCATGTCCCAGTAAACAGGAGCTAGAGTAAAGGTAGTAATGGAACAGGCCACTGACCCATCATGTCCCAGTAAACAGGAGCTAGAGTAAAGGTAGTAATGGAACAGGCTACTGACCCATCATGTCCCAGTAAACAGGAGCTAGAGTAAAGGTAGTAATGGTACAGGCCAGAGCCTGACCCATCGTGTTCCAGTAAACAGGAGCTAGAGTAAAGGTAGCAATGGTAGAAATGGGACGTGGCCTCTGACCCATTGTGTCCCAGTAAACAGGAGCTAGAGTAAAGGTAGTAATGGAACAGGCCACTGACCCATCATGTCCCAGTAAACAGGAGCTAGAGTAAAGGTAGTAATGGAACAGGCCACTGACCCATCATGTCCCAGTAAACAGGAGCTAGAGTAAAGGTAGTAATGGAACAGGCCACTGACCCATCATGTCCCAGTAAACAGGAGCTAGAGTAAAGGTAGTAATGGTAGTAATGGAACAGGCTACTGACCCATCATGTCCCAGTAAACAGGAGCTAGAGTAAAGGTAGTAATGGGACAGGCCACTGACCCATCATGTCCCAGTAAACAGGAGCTAGAGTAAAGGTAGTAATGGAACAGGCCACTGACCCATCATGTCCCAGTAAACAGGAGCTAGAGTAAAGGTAGTAATGGTAGTAATGGAACAGGCTACTGACCCATCATGTCCCAGTAAACAGGAGCTAGAGTAAAGGTAGTAATGGAACAGGCCACTGACCCATCATGTCCCAGTAAACAGGAGCTAGAGTAAAGGTAGTAATGGAACAGGCTACTGACCCATCATGTCCCAGTAAACAGGAGCTAGAGTAAAGGTAGTAATGGAACAGGCTACTGACCCATCATGTCCCAGTAAACAGGAGCTAGAGTAAAGGTAGTAATGGAACAGGCCACTGACCCATCATGTCCCAGTAAACAGGAGCTAGAGTAAAGGTAGTAATGGAACAGGCGCCTGACCCATCGTGTCCCAGTAAACAGGAGCTAGAGTAAAGGTAGTAATGGAACAGGCGCCTGACCCATCGTGTCCCAGTAAACAGGAGCTAGAGTAATGGTAGTAATGGAACAGGCGCCTGACCCATCGTGTCCCAGTAAACAGGAGCTAGAGTAAAGGTAGTAATGGAACAGGCGCCTGACCCATCGTGTCCCAGTAAACAGGAGCTAGAGTAAAGGTAGTAATGGAACAGGCGCCTGACCCATCATGTCCCAGTAAACAGGAGCTAGAGTAAAGGTAGTAATGGAACAGGCCACTGACCCATCATGTCCCAGTAAACAGGAGCTAGAGTAAAGGTAGTAATGGAACAGGCCACTGACCCATCGTGTCCCAGGTAAACAGGAGCTAGAGTAATGGTAGTAATGGAACAGGCCACTGACCCATCATGTCCCAGTAAACAGGAGCTAGAGTAAAGGTAGTAATGGAACAGGCTACTGACCCATCATGTCCCAGTAAACAGGAGCTAGAGTAATGGTAGTAATGGAACAGGCCACTGACCCATCATGTCCCAGTAAACAGGAGCTAGAGTAAAGGTAGTAATGGAACAGGCTACTGACCCATCAAGTCCCAGTAAACAGGAGCTAGAGTAAAGGTAGTAATGGAACAGGCCACTGACCCATCATGTCCCAGTAAACAGGAGCTAGAGTAAAGGTAGTAATGGAACAGGCTACTGACCCATCGTGTCCCAGTAAACAGGAGCTAGAGTAATGGTAGTAATGGAACAGGCTACTGACCCATCATGTCCCAGTAAACAGGAGCTAGAGTAAAGGTAGTAATGGAACAGGCGCCTGACCCATCGTGTCCCAGTAAACAGGAGCTAGAGTAAAGGTAGTAATGGAACAGGCGCCTGACCCATCATGTCCCAGTAAACAGGAGCTAGAGTAAAGGTAGTAATGGAACAGGCTACTGACCCATCATGTCCCAGTAAACAGGAGCTAGAGTAAAGGTAGTAATGGAACAGGCCACTGACCCATCATGTCCCAGTAAACAGGAGCTAGAGTAAAGGTAGTAATGGAACAGGCTACTGACCCATCATGTCCCAGTAAACAGGAGCTAGAGTAAAGGTAGTAATGGAACAGGCTACTGACCCATCATGTCCCAGTAAACAGGAGCTAGAGTAATGGTAGTAATGGAACAGGCGCCTGACCCATCGTGTCCCAGTAAACAGGAGCTAGAGTAATGGTAGTAATGGAACAGGCGCCTGACCCATCGTGTCCCAGTAAACAGGAGCTAGAGTAATGGTAGTAATGGAACAGGCCACTGACCCATCATGTCCCAGTAAACAGGAGCTAGAGTAATGGTAGTAATGGAACAGGCGCCTGACCCATCGTGTCCCAGTAAACAGGAGCTAGAGTAATGGTAGTAATGGAACAGGCGCCTGACCCATCGTGTCCCAGTAAACAGGAGCTAGAGTAATGGTAGTAATGGAACAGGCCACTGACCCATCATGTCCCAGTAAACAGGAGCTAGAGTAAAGGTAGTAATGGAACAGGCGCCTGACCCATCGTGTCCCAGTAAACAGGAGCTAGAGTAAAGGTAGTAATGGAACAGGCTACTGACCCATCATGTCCCAGTAAACAGGAGCTAGAGTAAAGGTAGTAATGGTAGTAATGGGACGTGGCCACTGACCCATCATGTCCCAGTAAACAGGAGCTAGAGTAAAGGTAGTAATGGAACAGGCTACTGACCCATCATGTCCCAGTAAACAGGAGCTAGAGTAATGGTAGTAATGGAACAGGCGCCTGACCCATCATGTCCCAGTAAACAGGAGCTAGAGTAAAGGTAGTAATGGAACAGGCTACTGACCCATCATGTCCCAGTAAAAAGGAGCTAGAGTAATGGTAGTAATGGAACAGGCTACTGACCCATCATGTCCCAGTAAACAGGAGGTAGAGTAAAGGTAGTAATGGAACAGGCCACTGACCCATTGTGTCCCAGTAAACAGGAGGTAGAGTAAAGGTAGTAATGGAACAGGCTACTGACCCATCATGTCCCAGTAAACAGGAGCTAGAGTAAAGGTAGTAATGGAACAGGCCACTGACCCATCATGTCCCAGTAAACAGGAGCTAGAGTAAAGGTAGTAATGGAACAGGCTACTGACCCATCGTGTCCCAGTAAACAGGAGCTAGAGTAATGGTAGTAATGGAACAGGCTACTGACCCATCATGTCCCAGTAAACAGGAGCTAGAGTAAAGGTAGTAATGGAACAGGCGCCTGACCCATCATGTCCCAGTAAACAGGAGCTAGAGTAAAGGTAGTAATGGAACAGGCGCCTGACCCATCATGTCCCAGTAAACAGGAGCTAGAGTAAAGGTAGTAATGGAACAGGCTACTGACCCATCATGTCCCAGTAAACAGGAGCTAGAGTAAAGGTAGTAATGGAACAGGCCACTGACCCATCATGTCCCAGTAAACAGGAGCTAGAGTAAAGGTAGTAATGGAACAGGCTACTGACCCATCATGTCCCAGTAAACAGGAGCTAGAGTAAAGGTAGTAATGGAACAGGCTACTGACCCATCATGTCCCAGTAAACAGGAGCTAGAGTAATGGTAGTAATGGAACAGGCGCCTGACCCATCGTGTCCCAGTAAACAGGAGCTAGAGTAATGGTAGTAATGGAACAGGCGCCTGACCCATCGTGTCCCAGTAAACAGGAGCTAGAGTAATGGTAGTAATGGAACAGGCCACTGACCCATCATGTCCCAGTAAACAGGAGCTAGAGTAATGGTAGTAATGGAACAGGCGCCTGACCCATCGTGTCCCAGTAAACAGGAGCTAGAGTAATGGTAGTAATGGAACAGGCCACTGACCCATCATGTCCCAGTAAACAGGAGCTAGAGTAAAGGTAGTAATGGAACAGGCGCCTGACCCATCGTGTCCCAGTAAACAGGAGCTAGAGTAAAGGTAGTAATGGAACAGGCTACTGACCCATCATGTCCCAGTAAACAGGAGCTAGAGTAAAGGTAGTAATGGTAGTAATGGGACGTGGCCACTGACCCATCATGTCCCAGTAAACAGGAGCTAGAGTAAAGGTAGTAATGGAACAGGCTACTGACCCATCATGTCCCAGTAAACAGGAGCTAGAGTAATGGTAGTAATGGAACAGGCGCCTGACCCATCATGTCCCAGTAAACAGGAGCTAGAGTAAAGGTAGTAATGGAACAGGCTACTGACCCATCATGTCCCAGTAAACAGGAGCTAGAGTAATGGTAGTAATGGAACAGGCTACTGACCCATCATGTCCCAGTAAACAGGAGGTAGAGTAAAGGTAGTAATGGAACAGGCCACTGACCCATTGTGTCCCAGTAAACAGGAGGTAGAGTAAAGGTAGTAATGGAACAGGCGCCTGACCCATCATGTCCCAGTAAACAGGAGCTAGAGTAATGGTAGTAATGGAACAGGCCACTGACCCATCGTGTCCCAGTAAACAGGAGCTAGAGTAATGGTAGTAATGGAACAGGCCACTGACCCATCGTGTCCCAGTAAACAGGAGCTAGAGTAAAGGTAGTAATGGAACAGGCTACTGACCCATCGTGTCCCAGTAAACAGGAGCTAGAGTAAAGGTAGTAATGGAACAGGCTACTGACCCATCATGTCCCAGTAAACAGGAGCTAGAGTAAAGGTAGTAATGGAACAGGCCACTGACCCATTGTGTCCCAGTAAACAGGAGGTAGAGTAAAGGTAGTAATGGAACAGGCGCCTGACCCATCATGTCCCAGTAAACAGGAGCTAGAGTAATGGTAGTAATGGAACAGGCCACTGACCCATCGTGTCCCAGTAAACAGGAGCTAGAGTAATGGTAGTAATGGAACAGGCCACTGACCCATCGTGTCCCAGTAAACAGGAGCTAGAGTAAAGGTAGTAATGGAACAGGCTACTGACCCATCGTGTCCCAGTAAACAGGAGCTAGAGTAAAGGTAGTAATGGAACAGGCTACTGACCCATCATGTCCCAGTAAACAGGAGCTAGAGTAAAGGTAGTAATGGAACAGGCTACTGACCCATCATGTCCCAGTAAACAGGAGCTAGAGTAAAGGTAGTAATGGAACAGGCTACTGACCCATCATGTCCCAGTAAACAGGAGCTAGAGTAAAGGTAGTAATGGAACAGGCCACTGACCCATCATGTCCCAGTAAACAGGAGCTAGAGTAAAGGTAGTAATGGAACAGGCCACTGACCCATCATGTCCCAGTAAACAGGAGCTAGAGTAAAGGTAGTAATGGAACAGGCGCCTGACCCATCGTGTCCCAGTAAACAGGAGCTAGAGTAAAGGTAGTAATGGAACAGGCGCCTGACCCATCGTGTCCCAGTAAACAGGAGCTAGAGTAATGGTAGTAATGGAACAGGCGCCTGACCCATCGTGTCCCAGTAAACAGGAGCTAGAGTAAAGGTAGTAATGGAACAGGCGCCTGACCCATCGTGTCCCAGTAAACAGGAGCTAGAGTAAAGGTAGTAATGGAACAGGCGCCTGACCCATCATGTCCCAGTAAACAGGAGCTAGAGTAAAGGTAGTAATGGAACAGGCCACTGACCCATCATGTCCCAGTAAACAGGAGCTAGAGTAAAGGTAGTAATGGAACAGGCCACTGACCCATCGTGTCCCAGGTAAACAGGAGCTAGAGTAATGGTAGTAATGGAACAGGCCACTGACCCATCATGTCCCAGTAAACAGGAGCTAGAGTAAAGGTAGTAATGGAACAGGCTACTGACCCATCATGTCCCAGTAAACAGGAGCTAGAGTAATGGTAGTAATGGAACAGGCCACTGACCCATCATGTCCCAGTAAACAGGAGCTAGAGTAAAGGTAGTAATGGAACAGGCTACTGACCCATCATGTCCCAGTAAACAGGAGCTAGAGTAAAGGTAGTAATGGAACAGGCCACTGACCCATCATGTCCCAGTAAACAGGAGCTAGAGTAAAGGTAGTAATGGAACAGGCTACTGACCCATCGTGTCCCAGTAAACAGGAGCTAGAGTAATGGTAGTAATGGAACAGGCTACTGACCCATCATGTCCCAGTAAACAGGAGCTAGAGTAAAGGTAGTAATGGAACAGGCGCCTGACCCATCATGTCCCAGTAAACAGGAGCTAGAGTAAAGGTAGTAATGGAACAGGCGCCTGACCCATCATGTCCCAGTAAACAGGAGCTAGAGTAAAGGTAGTAATGGAACAGGCCACTGACCCATCATGTCCCAGTAAACAGGAGCTAGAGTAAAGGTAGTAATGGAACAGGCTACTGACCCATCATGTCCCAGTAAACAGGAGCTAGAGTAATGGTAGTAATGGAACAGGCGCCTGACCCATCGTGTCCCAGTAAACAGGAGCTAGAGTAATGGTAGTAATGGAACAGGCGCCTGACCCATCGTGTCCCAGTAAACAGGAGCTAGAGTAATGGTAGTAATGGAACAGGCCACTGACCCATCATGTCCCAGTAAACAGGAGCTAGAGTAATGGTAGTAATGGAACAGGCGCCTGACCCATCGTGTCCCAGTAAACAGGAGCTAGAGTAATGGTAGTAATGGAACAGGCGCCTGACCCATCGTGTCCCAGTAAACAGGAGCTAGAGTAATGGTAGTAATGGAACAGGCCACTGACCCATCATGTCCCAGTAAACAGGAGCTAGAGTAAAGGTAGTAATGGAACAGGCGCCTGACCCATCGTGTCCCAGTAAACAGGAGCTAGAGTAAAGGTAGTAATGGAACAGGCTACTGACCCATCATGTCCCAGTAAACAGGAGCTAGAGTAAAGGTAGTAATGGTAGTAATGGGACGTGGCCACTGACCCATCATGTCCCAGTAAACAGGAGCTAGAGTAAAGGTAGTAATGGAACAGGCTACTGACCCATCATGTCCCAGTAAACAGGAGCTAGAGTAATGGTAGTAATGGAACAGGCGCCTGACCCATCATGTCCCAGTAAACAGGAGCTAGAGTAAAGGTAGTAATGGAACAGGCTACTGACCCATCATGTCCCAGTAAACAGGAGCTAGAGTAATGGTAGTAATGGAACAGGCTACTGACCCATCATGTCCCAGTAAACAGGAGGTAGAGTAAAGGTAGTAATGGAACAGGCCACTGACCCATTGTGTCCCAGTAAACAGGAGGTAGAGTAAAGGTAGTAATGGAACAGGCGCCTGACCCATCATGTCCCAGTAAACAGGAGCTAGAGTAATGGTAGTAATGGAACAGGCCACTGACCCATCGTGTCCCAGTAAACAGGAGCTAGAGTAATGGTAGTAATGGAACAGGCCACTGACCCATCGTGTCCCAGTAAACAGGAGCTAGAGTAAAGGTAGTAATGGAACAGGCTACTGACCCATCGTGTCCCAGTAAACAGGAGCTAGAGTAAAGGTAGTAATGGAACAGGCTACTGACCCATCATGTCCCAGTAAACAGGAGCTAGAGTAAAGGTAGTAATGGAACAGGCCACTGACCCATCATGTCCCAGTAAACAGGAGCTAGAGTAATGGTAGTAATGGTACAGGCTACTGACCCATCGTGTCCCAGTAAACAGGAGCTAGAGTAAAGGTAGTAATGGAACAGGCTACTGACCCATCATGTCCCAGTAAACAGGAGCTAGAGTAATGGTAGTAATGGAACAGGCTACTGACCCATCGTGTCCCAGTAAACAGGAGCTAGAGTAAAGGTAGTAATGGAACAGGCTACTGACCCATCATGTCCCAGTAAACAGGAGCTAGAGTAAAGGTAGTAATGGAACAGGCCACTGACCCATCATGTCCCAGTAAACAGGAGCTAGAGTAAAGGTAGTAATGGAACAGGCCACTGACCCATCATGTCCCAGTAAACAGGAGCTAGAGTAAAGGTAGTAATGGAACAGGCCACTGACCCATCGTGTCCCAGTAAACAGGAGCTAGAGTAAAGGTAGTAATGGTAGTAATGGAACAGGCCACTGACCCATCATGTCCCAGTAAACAGGAGCTAGAGTAAAGGTAGAAATGGTAGTGATGGAACAGGCTACTGACCCATCATGTCCCAGTAAACAGGAGGTAGAGTAAAGGTAGTAATGGAACAGGCCACTGACCCATCATGCCCCAGTAAACAGGAGCTAGAGTAAAGGTAGAAATGGTAGTGATGGAACAGGCTACTGACCCATCATGTCCCAGTAAACAGGAGCTAGAGTAAAGGTAGTAATGGAACAGGCTACTGACCCATCGTGTCCCAGTAAACAGGAGCTAGAGTAAAGGTAGTAATGGTAGAAATGGGACGTGGCCTCTGACCCATCGTGTCCCAGTAAACAGGAGCTAGAGTAAAGGTAGTAATGGAACAGGCCACTGACCCATCATGTCCCAGTAAACAGGAGCTAGAGTAAAGGTAGTAATGGAACAGGCTACTGACCCATCATGTCCCAGTAAACAGGAGCTAGAGTAAAGGTAGTAATGGTACAGGCCAGAGCCTGACCCATCGTGTTCCAGTAAACAGGAGCTAGAGTAAAGGTAGCAATGGTAGAAATGGGACGTGGCCTCTGACCCATCGTGTCCCAGTAAACAGGAGCTAGAGTAAAGGTAGTAATGGAACAGGCTACTGACCCATCATGTCCCAGTAAACAGGAGCTAGAGTAAAGGTAGTAATGGAACAGGCTACTGACCCATCGTGTCCCAGTAAACAGGAGCTAGAGTAATGGTAGAAATGGGACGTGGCCACTGACCCATCGCGTTGCTGTTGAGCAGGAAGAATCCATGTGCTGTCCCCGTCCCTCCCTCATCCATCGCCAGGTAGAAAGGATGAACCCCGTACAGGTTAGTCAGCTCCTACAGACACAGGATATAGAATAGAGTCACGGTCAGGTAGAAGGGATGAGGGGTCGGGTAGAAGGGATGAGGCCCTACAGACACAGGATATAGAATAGAGTCATGGTCGGGTAGAAGGGATGAGGTCCTACAGACACAGGATATAGAATAGAGTCATGGTCGGGTAGAAGGGATGAGGTCCTACAGACACAGGATATAGAATTGAGTCATGGTCAGGTAGAAGGGATGAGGTCCTACAGACACAGGATATAGAATAGAGTCATGGTCAGGTAGAAGGGATGAGGTCCTACAGACACAGGATATAGAATAGAGTCATGGTCAGGTAGAAGGGATGAGGCCCTACAGACACAGGATATAGAATAGAGTCATGGTCAGGTAGAAGGGATGAGGTCCTACAGACACAGGATATAGAATAGAGTCATGGTCAGGTAGAAGGGATGAGGTCCTACAGACACAGGATATAGAATAGAGTCATGGTCAGGTAGAAGGGATGAGGTCCTACAGACACAGGATATAGAATAGAGTCACGGTCGGGTAGAAGGGATGAGGTCCTACAGACACAGGATATAGAATAGAGTCACGGTCAGGTAGAAGGGATGAGGGGTCAGGTAGAAGGGATGAGGCCCTACAGACACAGGATATAGAATAGAGTCATGGTCGGGTAGAAGGGATGAGGTCCTACAGACACAGGATATAGAATAGAGTCATGGTCAGGTAGAAGGGATGAGGTCCTACAGACACAGGATATAGAATAGAGTCATGGTCAGGTAGAAGGGATGAGGTCCTACAGACACAGGATATAGAATAGAGTCATGGTCAGGTAGAAGGGATGAGGTCCTACAGACACAGGATATAGAATAGAGTCATGGTCAGGTAGAAGGGATGAGGTCCTACAGACACAGGATATAGAATAGAGTCATGGTCAGGTAGAAGGGATGAGGTCCTACAGACACAGGATATAGAATAGAGTCATGGTCAGGTAGAAGGGATGAGATCCTACAGACACAGGATATAGAATAGAATCATGGTCGGGTAGAAGGGATGAGGTCCTACAGACACAGGATATAGAATAGAGTCATGGTCAGGTAGAAGGGATGAGGTCCTACAGACACAGGATATAGAATAGAGTCATGGTCAGGTAGAAGGGATGAGGTCCTACAGACACAGGACATAGAATAGAGTCATGGTCAGGTAGAAGGGATGAGGGCCTACAGACACAGGACATAGAATAGAGTCATGGTCAGGTAGAAGGGATGAGGGCCTACAGACACAGGATATAGAATAGAGTCATGGTCAGGTAGAAGGGATGAGGTCCTACAGACACAGGATATAGAATAGAGTCATGGTCAGGTAGAAGGGATGAGGTCCTACAGACACAGGATATAGAATAGAGTCATGGTCAGGTAGAAGGGATGAGGTCCTACAGACACAGGATATAGAATAGAGTCATGGTCGGGTAGAAGGAATGAGACCGAGACGGTCAATATGTGTTCTGGAGACGGGAGTCGTTACCGTGGGCGCCACGTCTCTAGCCCACATTGTGAGGGTGTTCCAGTGGATGTCGTGTAGGAAGGAGGAGCGGTGTTCTCCCAGCCCATAGATGTACTGACTGGACAGACTGCTGGACAGCTGGAGGAACTGGTCACAGTAGAACAGAGGTGCTACCGTGGTGTTGAGGCTGGAGGGGGCGGGGGGGCAGAGAGAAACAACATGAAGACAGACACACAAGCACAGACATTATGTTAGGTCAAAAGAAACTATCCCAATTCCCAGATTACTCCAACCAGACTACAGAGAGAGAGAGACAGAGAAAGAGAGAGAGACAGAGTAGAGACTACAGAGAGAGAGAGACGGAGAAAGAGAGAGAGAGAGAGAGTAGAGACTACAGAGAGAGAGAGACGGAGAAAGAGAGAGAGACAGAGTAGAGACTACAGAGAGAGAGAGACGGAGAAAGAGAGAGAGACGGAGAAAGAGAGAGAGACAGAGTAGAGACTACAGAGAGAGAGAGACGGAGAAAGAGAGAGAGACAGAGTAGAGACTACAGAGAGAGAGACGGAGAAAGAGAGAGAGACAGAGTAGAGACTACAGAGAGAGACGGAGAAAGAGAGAGAGAGAGAGAGTAGAGACTACAGAGAGAGAGAGACGGAGAAAGAGAGAGAGAGAGAGTAGAGACTACAGAGAGAGAGAGAGACGGAGAAAGAGAGAGAGAGACAGAGAGTAGAGACTACAGAGAGAGAGAGACAGAGAAAGAGAGAGAGAGACAGAGAGTAGAGACTACAGAGAGAGAGACGGAGAAAGAGAGAGAGAGACAGAGAGTAGAGACTACAGAGAGAGAGAGACAGAGAAAGAGAGAGAGAGACAGAGAGTAGAGACTACAGAGAGAGAGAGAGACAGAGTAGAGACTACAGAGAGAGAGAGAGAGAGAGAGAGAGAGAGAGAGACAGAGAGAGAGTAGACTACAGAGAGAGAGAGACAGAGAGTAGAGACTACAGAGAGAGAGAGACAGAGAAAGAGAGCGAGAGACAGAGTAGAGACTACAGAGAGAGAGAGAGACAGAGTAGAGACTACAGAGAGAGAGAGAGAGAGAGAGAGAGAGAGACAGAGAGAGAGAGTAGACTACAGAGAGAGAGAGACAGAGAGTAGAGACTACAGAGAGAGAGAGACAGAAAGAGAGAGAGAGACAGAGTAGAGACTACAGAGAGAGAGAGAGACAGAGTAGAGACTACAGAGAGAGAGAGAGAGAGAGAGTAGAGACTACAGAGAGAGAGAGAGAGAGAGAGTAGAGACTACAGAGAGAGAGAGAGACAGAGTAGAGACTACAGAGAAAGCGAGAGAGAGAGTAGAGACTACAGAGAGAGAGAGAGAGACTACAGAGAGAGAGAGAGAGAGAGAGAGAGAGAGAGAAGAGACTACAGAGAGAGAGAGAGACAGAGAGAGAGTAGATACTACAGAGAGAGAGAGAGAGAGAGAGAGAGACTACAGAGAGAGAGAGAGAGAAGAGACTACAGAGAGAGAGAGAGAGAGAGAGAGAAGAGACTACAGAGAGAGAGAGAGAGAGAGAGTAGAAACCACAGAGAGAGAGAGACAGAATAATTCATGCATACAGCACAGCTCCTGTGGAAGTTCTCTTAACGATGATGCCAAACGGCTCATTGGACAGCTCCACAGAGTATGCGGGATTAGAGGCCTTCTCTGTGGCCTTGGGCACGGCGATTGGCACCTCGAACCGCGACTCAGACGGGTCGGTGATCTGAACATAACAAAAGAGAGATGAATGATGACGGCCAAAGACCCCAGAGATCTGACACAGGGATTGAATTCATGTGTATGTGCACTTCTGCCTGTGTGTGTGTGTGTGTGTGTGTGTGTGAGAGCGAGCATTAATGTGTGTCTATACAGTACTTTCATGTGCATCTGTCTGTATTTATGTGTGTGCGCACTTCTGCCTGTGTGTGTGAGCATTAACTTGCATGTGTGTACAGTACATTAATGTGCGTCAGTATGTATGTATTGGTGTGTGTGTGTACAGTACATTCATGTGCGTCAGTATGTACAGTGTGGCAAATAAGTATTTAGTCAGCCACCAATTGTGCAAGTTCTCCCACTTAAAAAGATGAGAGAGGCCTGTAATTTTCATCATAGGTACACTTCAACTATGACAGAAAAAAATGAGAAGAAAAAATCCAGAAAATAACATTGTAGGATTTTTAATGAATTTATTTGCAAATTATGGTGGAAAATAAGTATTTGGTCAATAACAAAAGTTTCTCAATACTTTGTTATATACCCTTTGTTGGCAATGACAGAGGCCAAAACGTTGTGGAGGTTGTGGACAGGTGTCTTTTATACTGATAACAAGTTCAAACAGGTGCCATTAATACAGGTAACGAGTGGAGGACAGAGGATCCTCTTAAAGAAGGTCTGTGGGAGCCAGAAATCTTGCTTGTTTGTTATTGACCAAATACTTATTTTCCACCATAATTTGCAAATAAATTCATTAAAAATCCTACAATGTGATTTTCTAGATTTTTTTTCTTCTCATTTTGTCTGTCATAGTTGAAGTGTACCTATGATGAAAATTACAGGCCTCTCTCATCTTTTTAAGTAGGAGAACTTGCACAATTGGTGGTTGACTAAATACTTTTTTGCCCCACTGTATGTATTGGTGTGTCCTCCCTGGCCCTGACTCACCCTGACTCGGAGCCTGTTGTCTGTCTCATAGAGGAGCTCCAGCTGTAAGGTCAGAATGTCTTTAGGGTAGTAGGTCTTCACCATCTTCACCAGAGTTCCTGTCTGACCCAAGTCTGTGGCGTTAACAGACACCAGGGAGTAGGAGGGAAACCCAGGAGGGTAGAAACACCAGGGAACACCGTTCCTCCCCGGGGCAGGGGGGGAGGAGGAGGCAGGGATGAAGCAACAGTTCCTCGCCTCACACAACTCCCTGGTCACCACCACCCCTCTCTCTGGGTAGCAGTCAAACCTCCAGGCCTCTGGGACCACTCCACAAGCCTGGGGCTCTGGTAGGGCTCTACTCCCGTCTCCCCCACCCGTCCCTGGGGAGCCCCTGGGCGGCGGGGCCCTGTGGGGGACGCTGTTGGAGGGGGCTTGGAGCCAGAAGATGGTCACCAGAAGCCAGAGGCCACAGACCAGGAGCAGCAGGGAGCCCAGGGAGATGAGGGCCGTGGTGGCAGAACAGGAGGGCCTCCGAGGCAGCAGGGGGCGGTCTGTCTCCTCTGGGTCCTTCCCCTGAAATCACAACTACAGTTACAGTTTGACTGCAATACGACACAATACTAAACAGTAGAGTACAAGACAGTACAAAACACTGGTGTAGTCTGGGTAAGAACGTTAGCCTTGGCTTGTGCGAGTCAGAACGGCTCATAGGGGCAGGAGCCTGTTTCTGCAGCTTGGTGTACAGTGGGTCCTGGGCAGGACACTAGTCAATCATCTGAGTGCCAGTCTGTTTCTGCAGCTTGGTGTACAGTACACCCCCTGGACAGGACACTAGTCAATCATCTGAGTGCCAGTCTGTTTCTGCAGCTTGGTGTACAGTACACCCCCTGGGCAGGACACTAGTCAATCATCTGCCAGTCTGTTTCTGCTCTTTTGTAAAAATGCAGGGGTGTAAAGCAGTTGAGGTACTATGTACAGTACCAGTCAAAGGTCGGGACACAATTTCTCATTCAAGGGGTTTTTCTTTAATTTTTACTATTTTCTACATTGTAGAATAACAGTGAAGACATCAACACTATGAAATAACACGTATGGAATCATGTAGTAACCAACAACAACAACAAAAGTGTTGAACAAATCCAAATATTTGAGATTCTTCAAAGTAGTCACCCGTTGCCTTGATGACAGCTTTGCACACACTTGGCATTCTCTCAACCAGCTTCATGAGGTAGTCACCTGGAATGCATTTCAATTAACAGGTGTGCCTTGTTAAAAGTACATTTGTAGAATTGATTTCCTTCTTAATGCGTTTGAGACAATCAGTTGTGTTGTGACAAGGTAGGGGTGGCATACAGAAGATTTGGTAAAAGACCAAGTCCGTTTTATGGCAACAACAGCTCAAATAAGCAAAGAGAAACAACGGTCCATCATTACTTTAAGACATGAAGGTCAGTCAATAAGGAACATTTTCAGAACTTTGAAAGTTTCTTCAAGTGCAGTCGCAAAAACCATCAGGCACTATGATGAAACTGGCTCTCATGAGGACCGCCACAGGAAAGGAAGACCCAGAGTTACCTCTGCTGCAGAGGATACGTTCATTAGAGTTACCAGCCTCAGATTGCAGCCCAAATAAATGCTTCACAGAGTAACAGACATCTCAACATAAATAATATTTTGATTTGTTTAACACTTTATGGTTACTACATGATTCCATGTGTGTTATTTCATAGTTTTGATGTCTTCACTGTTATTCTACAATGTAGAAAATTAGTAAAAAATAAAGAAAAACCCCTTGAATGAGCAGGTGTTCTAAACCCTTGAATGAGTAGGTGTTCTAAACCCTTGAATGAGTAGGTGTTCTAAAACCCTTGAATGAGTAGGTGTTCTAAACCCTTGAATGAGTAGGTGTTCTAAAACCCTTGAATGAGTAGGTGTTCTAAACCCTTGAATGAGTAGGTGTTCTAAACCCTTGAATGAGTAGGTGTTCTAAACCCTTGAATGAGTAGGTGTTCTAAAACCCTTGAATGAGTAGGTGTTCTAAACCCTTGAATGAGTAGGTGTTCTAAACCCTTGAATGAGTAGGTGTTCTAAACCCTTGAATGAGTAGGTGTTCTAAACCCTTGAATGAGTAGGTGTTCTAAAACCCTTGAATGAGTAGGTGTTCTAAACCCTTGAATGAGTAGGTGTTCTAAACCCTTGAATGAGCAGGTGTTCTAAACCCTTGAATGAGTAGGTGTTCTAAACCCTTGAATGAGTAGGTGTTCTAAACCCTTGAATGAGTAGGTGTGTCCAAACTTTTGAATGGTACTGTAGGGTTGGGGTCAAATGTGACTACATTACTATACATGACAGAATCCCACTAGAGCGTCAGGTAGTTCTCACCTCCTCCCGTACAGGAGCCTCCTCTGAAGCAACTGCGTTGGTGAACTGGACATCCTCTGGGCTCAGTCTCTTATAAGACACCATCTACACAGAGACCAGGACAACGTAGACGGGTCAGGACACTACAGACACAGGTAGCGGCATATCAAACCCAGTGTTTGGTTTACAGACACTGTAAAGACCTGTGTACACACATCTCCAGTAAGCCGACTGGCTAGTAGATTCGACTGTATCATATAGTTAGATAAGATTGCATACATAGCTTCATAAATTGGACATTGCCGAATAGCCTTGCTAGACTTTCGACCCGTAGATAGCCCAACACAAGCGGTGCTGTAAATGCCAAAGGTGAATTTATCTGGCCAACTCGGCTGGGGATACTAGTTGAGTTTACCTCAACTCCACGATACCGTATTACGGGGATTTAATAAACAACTAGGCTGTGAAAGTAAGGTTACCTAAACAACTAGCTAGTTAGTATCCCTCTAACTTAGCTTGCGTGCCGTTTTACCAAAGTCTCCACGATAAATGTGTTATTGATTAAACGTCCTCTGCCACATAACACATGATGGTGAAGGACGAGGCTAAGTGAGGACAGTAAACAGTAGCTGGTTAGCCCTGTAGCCAACATTAGGCTTGTTTGAGTAGCTATCTAACGTTAGTTTCCTTGGATACGAGATAAAAGAAAGCGACACCACGAAATGTTTCTTACCTCGACTGTTTGTCTCGGGTTTTTCACTAATAATAATAATAATAATAATACACGATCCCTCGATGTAGGTTTTTTGAAAACGTGTCTAGCATGCCGTCGTCTCTCCTTCCAGAAACAAGTTGTTGATCTCTCAGGCTTCTGTTCTTCTTCGGTGGATTTAACGGCGGTCGGGATTCACCGTTAACGGCGCATTACCGCCACCTACTGTACTGGAGTCAGAGAAACGGAAGAACTAAATCAAATCTGACAGCCCTGTGTCTCTTAAATAAATAAATAAAACAAAAGATTGGATACAATATCTGTGGAGGTTCTACCCAGTCAACTCTTTACACTTTGTGCCCAGGCAAGTCCCAGGCAGTGAGGGTCAAAGATGGTGGATAAATGATGTCCCACTCAGGCTGTTTCCCATTGAAACAAAAATACAGGTGTGCCAAGCTTGTAGCGTCAAACCCAAGAAGACTAGAGGCTGTAGTCTCTGCCAAAGGTGCTACAACAAAGTACTGAGTAAAGGGTCTGAATACTTATATAAATGTACACATATAAACTCAGGCTGTTTCCCATTGAAACAAAAATATTCAGTTCCGTTCTGCTCGACAGGGTGGCTCTCCCTTTGACACCAGTGCATTAGCATCTAGAGCTAGTCTGCGACGTTCATTAACCATATATGGACCAGAAGAAAAACAAATAGGGAGTGGGATGTCTTGCATTCTCTTCCGTCTCTGCTGAGGTGCGTTGACCGTGCAGAACATGGCAGCCTTGCTTGTAGCGCTGTTCGAGTCAAATCAGAGACGGTTAGCGAGCTGAAACATTACTGGGGAATAATTCTAATGTTCAGTATGTGGCAGCACATTAAATGTGTGAACGTCAATATATTGGATACTATATCTGTGGAGGTTCCACCCAGTCAACTCTTTACACTTTGTGCCCAGGCAAGTCCCAGGCAGTGAGGTCAAAGATGGTGGATAAATGATGTCCCACTCAGGCTGTTTCCCATTGAAACAAAAAATATTCAGTTCCGTTCTGCTCGACAGGGTGGCTCTTCCTTTGACACCAGTGCATTAGCATCTAGAGCTAGTCTGCGACGTTCATTAACCATATATGGACCAGAAGAAAAACAAATAGGGAGTGGGATGTCTTGCATTCTCTTCCGTCTCTGCTGAGGTGCGTTGACCGTGCAGAACATGGCAGCCTTGCTTGTAGCGCTGTTCGAGTCAAATCAGAGACGGTTAGCGAGCTGAAACATTACTGGGGAATAATTCTAATGTTCAGTATGTGGCAGCACATTAAATGTGTGAACGTCAATATATCAAATAATATGTTTTGAAGTGATTTGGTTTTCCTATCAGATGTAATGACTAATTCAACCGGCTGTTTCCAACCCCAAGACTGGTCAAACAGGGTTTCAACTCGAGTTTGGGAAGCCCTGAGGTAAAGGATGGCCTCCTCACTTCCATCTCTTCCTGCCGTCCTCCCCTCTCCGACTTCCTCTGTACTGGGAATAGACGCTGCCCTGTTTCTCTATCCCACTACTCCTGTAACCTCTGTACCATTACTGCCCATATCAGTCCCTAAAGCCTCTGCACCATTACTGTCCATATCAGTCCCTAAAGCCTCTGCATCCTTACTGCCCATATCAGTCCCTAAAGCCTCTGTCCATATCAGTCCCTAAAGCCTCTGCATCATTACTGCCCATATCAGTCCCTAAAGCCTCTGCCCATATCAGTCCCTAAAGCCTGTGCATCATTACTGCCCACATCAGTCCCTAAAGCCTCTGTACCATTACTGCCCACATCAGTCCCTAAAGCCTCTGCATCATTACTGCCCATATCAGTCCCTAAAGCCTCTGCATCATTACTGCCCATATCAGTCCCTAAAGCCTCTGCATCATTACTGCCCATATCAGTCCCTAAAGCCTCTGCATCATTACTGCCCATATCAGTCCCTAAAGCCTCTGCATCATTACTGCCCATATCAGTCCCTAAAGCCTCTGTACCATTACTGCCCATATCAGTCCCTAAAGCCTCTGCCCATATCAGTCCCTACAGCCTCTGTACCATTACTGCCCATATCAGTCCCTAAAGCCTCTGCACCATTACTGCCCACATCAGTCCCTAAAGCCTCTGCCCATATCAGTCCCTAAAGCCTCTGCCCATATCAGTCCCTAAAGCCTCTGCACCATTACTGTCCATATCAGTCCCTAAAGCCTCTGTACCATTACTGCCCATATCAGTCCCTACAGCCTCTGTACCATTACTGTCCATATCAGTCCCTAAATCCTCTGTACCATTACTGTCCATATCAGTCCCTAAAGCCTCTGCATCATTACTGCCCATATCAGTCCCTAAATCCTCTGCATCATTACTGTCCATATCAGTCCCGAAAGCCTCTGCATCATTACTGCCCATATCAGTCCCTAAAGCCTCTGCATCATTACTGCCCATATCAGTCCCTAAAGCCTCTGCATCATTACTGCCCATATCAGTCCCTAAAGCCTCTGCATCATTACTGCCCACATCAGTCCCTAAAGCCTCTGCACCATTACTGCCCATATCAGTCCCTAAAGCCTCTGCATCATTACTGCCCACATCAGTCCCTAAAGCCTCTGCATCATTACTGCCCATATCAGTCCCTAAAGCCTCTGCATTGCTTATTGAAATCTCCACTTCCACCTCCCCTCAGGGCCCGTTTAGCAAACACATCAACTACCTCATCTCTCTCCACCCCCCACATGGGCTGGGCCTCATCCCCCTCCACCCCCCACATGGGCTGGGCCTCATCCCCCTCCACCCCCCACATGGGCTGGGTCTCATCCCCCTCCACCCCCCACATGGGCTGGGACTCAAGCACATCTCACCTGTATACCCATTGGTCTCTCTTGCTAGAGCTGGCATCCCAGCCGGAGTCCGGACTTAAACCCGATTTGAACATCTCTGGAGAGACCTGAAAATAGCTGTATAGTGATGCTCCCCATCCAACCTGACAGAACTTGAGAGGATCTGCAGAGAAGAATGGGGGAAAAACTCCCCAAATACAGGTGTGCCAAGCTTGTAGCGTCATACCCAAGAAGACTAGAGGCTGTAGTCACTGCCAAAGGTGCTTCAACAAAGTACTGAGTAAAGGGTCTGAATACTTATGTAAATGTGATATTTCTGTTTTGTATTTTAATGCGTTTGCAAAAAATGTTTAAAAAAAACTGTTTTTGCTTTGTCATTATGAGGTATTGTGATGTCATTATGAGGTATTGTGATGTCATTATGAGGTATTGTGATGTCATTATGAGGTATTGTGTGTGTGTAGATTGATGAATACTTTCAGAATGCAGTGTATATCATTTTTTGAAAGGTCCGGCTACAAACTTACTCTTGAAAGTTGTAATAGTAGAATGCACAAGGTGCAATGTAGAAATTGGGCAGTTCATCGTCAGTTCCTCTTGTCATGTTAGTCATTACAGACCTTAGAGAGATGTTTATAACTGGTCAGAAATGTCCCGGTCAACTAGTCCATGACAGCATGGGATAGTTGGTTTTTTTTAGCACATAGATAATGTTGTAATTTTTTTTGTCACTCAAATGAACACATATTAGTGTTGGTATTAGACATGGTAAATATTTATAATTGCAAGAAAATTAGCTTTAAAACAGCAACATTTTCTTTGCACCCTGATGACAAAATGTGTAGAACTGCAGGAAATACACTTTAAACCTGAAAAATCATCTCCACCAACAAGAGGCGTGTGAACGGTGTGTGTCATGAACAGTGCTGGTGCCCATAGAAATAGACCTGTATCTGACGCTGTCTGGACGGTAGTAGTATGGCATGTCATACCTTTTCTGGCCGGACAGCATCAAATACATGGGCTACAGATAGTAAGACAGAGGGGCGCTGTTTCGCTGGCTAGTTTCAGCAGAGAGGAAGAGGCGAAGAGAGAGGGCTCAACCGCTAAAAATCTGTCCTCAATAAGCCCAATGCGTTTCTATGTGGCATAATATGCAGACTTAAACTTGTCGCATGCGTTCCCGCATTTGGGACGATGGTTTACATTGTTAGGGCGGGGACATGAGCATCTCGTCGTTATTTACAGATCTCTGGTTTCAGCCATTCGCTAATTAGAAAGGTAAATTGGCAGCTGCGCTGTTTGGATTCTGGCTTCCCCTAAAGTAAATGTATCTTTGGTTAAAATATTTTAATTACTCCTCCTGTCTTATTTAGACATAGTAAATCATTCACAATTCATTACCAGAGAGCTTGATTCAGCCACAGAGAGTCATTACCAGAGAGTTTGACTCAGCCACAGAGAGTCATTACCAGAGAGCTTGACTCAGCCACAGAGAGTCATTACCAGAGAGCTTGATTCAGCCACAGAGAGTCATTACCAGAGAGTTTGACTCAGCCACAGAGAGTCATTACCAGAGAGCTTGACTCAGCCACAGAGAGTCATTACCAGAGAGCTTGACTCAGCCACAGAGAGTCATTACCAGAGAGCTTGACTCAGCCACAGAGAGTCATTACCAGAGAGCTTGACTCAGCCACAGAGAGTCATTACCAGAGAGTTTGACTCAGCCACAGAGAGTCATTACCAGAGAGCTTGACTCAGCCACAGAGAGTCATTACCAGAGAGCTTGACTCAGCCACAGAGAGTCATTACCAGAGAGCTTGACTCAGCCACAGAGAGTTATTACCAGAGAGCTTGACTCAGCCACAGAGAGTCATTACCAGAGAGCTTGACTCAGCCAGAGAGAGTCATTACCAGAGAGCTTGACTCAGCCACAGAGGGTCATTACCAGAGAGTTTGACTCAGCCACAGAGAGTCATTACCAGAGAGTTTGACTCAGCCACAGAGGGTCATTACCAGAGAGTTTGACTCAGCCACAGAGAGTCATTACCAGAGAGTTTGACTCAGCCACAGAGAGTCATTACCAGAGAGTTTGACTCAGCCACAGAGAGTCATTACCAGAGAGCTTGACTCAGCCACAGAGAGTCATTACCAGAGAGTTTGACTCAGCCACAGAGAGTCATTACCAGAGAGTTTGACTCAGCCACAGAGGGCCATTAGCTCCTTCAAATAAATAGCTGTGGATTGTTTCAAATCACAAGTTTATAGGCATATGCCTATTGGGGGAAGCCAGCAGTTTAGGCAGTGCTGATTATTGACTTGGTCTAGCTGATTATAATCAGGCCTAGCTGATTATTGACTTGGCCTAGCTGATTATAATCAGGCCTAGCTGATTATAATCAGGCCTAGCTGATTATTGACTTGGCCTAGCTGATTATTGACTTGGCCTAGCTGATTATAATCAGGCCTAGCTGATTATTGACTTGGCCTAGCTGATTATTGACTTGGCCTAGCTGATTATAATCAAGCCTAGCTGATTATTGACTTGGCCTAGCTGATTATAATCAGGCCTAGCTGATTATTGACTTGGCCTAGCTGATTATTGACTTGGCCTAGCTGATTATAATCAAGCCTAGCTGATTATAATCAGGCCTAGCTGATTATTGACTTGGCCTAGCTGATTATTGACTTGGCCTAGCTGATTATAATCAGGCCTAGCTGATTATTGACTTGGCCTAGCTGATTATTGACTTGGCCTAGCTGATTATAATCAAGCCTAGCTGATTATTGACTTGGCCTAGCTGGTTATAATCAGGCCTAGCTGATTATTGACTTGGCCTAGCTGATTATTGACTTGGCCTAGCTGATTATAATCAAGCCTAGCTGATTATTGACTTGTGTCTGTCAGTAAAAAACATCTAAAATGTGTGAAGATAATGTGTCTTGAGTTTAACGCTGAGACAGGAAGAAGGGGGGGATGTGGGGGTCTCTCTCCAGAATGCTCTCAGCTCTACAGAACGCTCTCAGCTCTACAGAATGCTCTCAGAATGCTCTCAGCTCTACAGAATGCTCTCAGAATGCTCTCAGCTCTACAGAATGCTCTCAGCTCTCCAGAATGCTCTCAGCTCTACAGAATGCTCTCAGCTCTACAGAATGCTCTCAGCTCTCCAGAATGCTCTCAGCTCTCCAGAATGCTCTCAGCTCTACAGAATGCTCTCAGCTCTACAGAACGCTCTCAGCTCTACAGAATGCTCTCAGAATGCTCTCAGCTCTACAGAACGCTCTCAGCTCTACAGAATGCTCTCAGCTCTACAGAATGCTCTCAGCTCTACAGAATGCTCTCAGCTCTACAGAATGCTCTCAGCATGCTCTCAGCTCTACAGAACGCTCTCAGCTCTACAGAACGCTCTCAGCTCTCCAGAACGCTCTCAGCTCTACAGAATGCTCTCAGCTCTACAGAATGCTCTCAGCTCTACAGAACGCTCTCAGAATGCTCTCAGCTCTCCAGAACGCTCTCAGCTCTACAGAATGCTCTCAGCTCTACAGAACGCTCTCAGCTCTACAGAATGCTCTCAGCTCTACAGAATGCTCTCAGCTCTACAGAACGCTCTCAGCTCTACAGACAATTCTTCCACATAGATTATTTCATTGTGCAAATTGTTTTCCCTTTGACTGTTTATTGTAATAAATTCCCCATTACATATGTAACCAGTCAGGCAGAGTAAATGTTCATCTCTGTCTTTTGGTTACTGAGATGTCTGTTATTAATGCCTTGTATTACAGTCATTTACTCTTCTCAGAGTGGAAACTTTCTTTGCAGAGTTCACAACCTGCTACCCTTGTGAGAAACAACTTTGTAAATGTCACGTCAGCCTAGTGTCAATGTGTTTTGACCAGGTCAGCCTAGTATAACCAGCCTAGTGTCAATGTGTTCTGTCCAGGTCAGCCTAGTATAACCAGCTTAGTGTCAATGTGTTTTGACCAGGTCAGCCTAGTATAACCAGCCTAGTGTCAATGTGTTCTGTCCAGGTCAGCCTAGTATAACCAGCTTAGTGTCAATGTGTTCTGTCCAGGTCAGCCTAGTGTCAATGTGTTCTGTCCAGGTCAGCCTAGTATAACCAGCTTAGTGTCAATGTGTTCTGTCCAGGTCAGCCTAGTATAACCAGCCTAGAGTCAATGTGTTCTGTCCAGGTCAGCCTAGTATAACCAGCTTAGTGTCAATGTGTTCTGACCAGGTCAGCCTAGTGTCAATGTGTTCTGTCCAGGTCAGCCTAGTATAACCAGCTTAGTGTCAATGTGTTCTGTCCAGGTCAGCCTAGTATAACCAGCTTAGTGTCAATGTGTTCTGTCCAGGTCAGCCTAGTATAACCAGCCTAGAGTCAATGTGTTCTGTCCAGGTCAGCCTAGTATAACCAGCTTAGTGTCAATGTGTTCTGTCCAGGTCAGCCTAGTATAACCAGCTTAGTGTCAATGTGTTCTGTCCAGGTCAGCCTAGTATAACCAGCCTAGAGTCAATGTGTTCTGTCCAGGTCAGCCTAGTATAACCAGCTTAGTGTCAATGTGTTCTGACCAGGTCAGCCTAGTATAACCAGCCTAGAGTCAATGTGTTCTGTCCAGGTCAGCCTAGTATAACCAGCTTAGTGTCAATGTGTTCTGACCAGGTCAGCCTAGTGTCAATGTGTTCTGTCCAGGTCAGCCTAGTATAACCAGCTTAGTGTCAATGTGTTCTGTCCAGGTCAGCCTAGTATAACCAGCCTAGAGTCAATGTGTTCTGTCCAGGTCAGCCTAGTATAACCAGCTTAGTGTCAATGTGTTCTGTCCAGGTCAGCCTAGTATAACCAGCTTAGTGTCAATGTGTTCTGTCCAGGTCAACTTAGTGGGAACCTGAAGGCCCACAGCCTCTACAAGTTTCTCCCATAAAACCGCAAGCCTGCTTCATCTCCCACCTTCCTCCTGGTAAAGAACACTGTCCGAGTTCCCCACGGAGAACCTGAATCACCACATGAATCCCCAACGCTCTACCTCCTCAATGGCTTCCTGTCCCTTCCCGGCTGTGTATGATACCCCCTCTTCTCCTCTTCCACAAGACCCCATCACCTGCAAATAGAGACCTTCCAATATCCCGCCGTACCTTGAGAGTAAGCATAATTAATGATGATTGAGAACAGAAGAGGACTAATCACGCCCCCCTGCGGTGTACCATGATCCACTATGTAGCGGCTCCATAGAGACTTCCCCACCCTGACCTTTGTCCACTTGTTCTTCCTTCTTCCTACAACAGCTTCATTAGCAACCCCTTCCTTTCAGATCGTATCATACGTCTTCTCCACATCACAGACAGACGGAGAAGGTTGTGTCTGTCTGTCTTCACCTGGGCCTTCTTGACCTCTGCTTCTAGGCAGACCACTGGGTTCCGTAGTTCCCCTTCGATTCCTGAACTCACGCTGACGTGGCCTACTCTCCAGGAAGTTGGTCAGCCTCTCTGTACGCAACCTTAAACACGATTAGGGCTATTGGCCGATAGCTTGATGCCCTCGTTGGCTCCTCCCCTGGCATCTGGATTGGCACCACTACTCCCTCGTTCCAGTAGACTCCATTACATTATCCAGCACCTCATCTGGATTGGCACCACTACTCCCTCGTTCCAGTAGACTCCATTACGTTATCCAGCACCTCATCTGAATTGGTACCACTACTCCCTCAGTTCAGACTCCATTACGTTATCCAACACCTCATCTGAATTGGCACCACTACTCCCTCCCTCAGTACAGACTCCATTACGTTATCCAGCACCTCATCTGAATTGGCACCACTACTCCCTCAGTTCAGACTCCATTACGTTATCCAGCACCTCATCTGAATTGGCACCACTACTCCCCCAGTAGACTCCATTACGTTATCCAGCACCTCATCTGGATTAGCACCACTACTCCCCCAGTAGACTCCATTACGTTATCCAGCACCTCATCTGGATTGGCACCACTACTCCACCAGCAGACTCCATTACCTCATCTGAATTGGCACCACTACTCCCTCAGTAGACTCCATTACGTTATCCAGCACCTCATCTGAATTGGCACCACTACTCCCTCAGTTCAGACTCCATTACGTTATCCAGCACCTCATCTGAATTGGCACCACTACTCCCTCAGTTCAGACTCCATTACGTTATCCAGCACCTCATCTGAATTGGCACCACTACTCCCCCAGTAGACTCCATTACATTATCCAGCACCTCATCTGAATTGGCACCACTACTCCCTCAGTAGACTCCATTATGTTATCCAGCACCTCATCTGGATTGGCACCACTAGGGTGACTCCATTACAGCAGACTCAATTACCTCATCTGAATTGGTACCACTACTCCCTCAGTTCAGACTCCATTACGTTATCCAACACCTCATCTGAATTGGCACCACTACTCCCCCAGTAGACTCCATTACATTATCCAGCACCTCATCTGGATTGGCACCACTACTCCACCAGCAGACTCCATTACCTCATCTGAATTGGCACCACTACTCCCTCAGTAGACTCCATTACGTTATCCAGCACCTCATCTGAATTGGCACCACTACTCCCTCAGTTCAGACTCCATTACGTTATCCAGCACCTCATCTGAATTGGCACCACTACTCCCTCAGTTCAGACTCCATTACGTTATCCAGCACCTCATCTGAATTGGCACCACTACTCCCTCAGTTCAGACTCCATTACGTTATCCAGCACCTCATCTGAATTGGCACCACTACTCCCCCAGTAGACTCCATTACATTATCCAGCACCTCATCTGAATTGGCACCACTACTCCCCCAGTAGACTCCATTACATTATCCAGCACCTCATCTGAATTGGCACCACTACTCCCTCAGTTCAGACTCCATTACGTTATCCAGCACCTCATCTGGATTGGCACCACTACTCCCCCAGCAGACTCCATTACCTCATCTGAATTGGCACCACTACTCCCTCAGTTCAGACTCCATTACGTTATCCAGCACCTCATCTGAATTGGCACCACTACTCCCCCAGTAGACTCCATTACGTTATCCAGCACCTCATCTGGATTAGCACCACTACTCCCCCAGTAGACTCCATTACGTTATCCAGCACCTCATCTGGATTGGCACCACTACTCCACTAGCAGACTCCATTACCTCATCTGAATTGGCACCACTACTCCCTCAGTAGACTCCATTACGTTATCCAGCACCTCATCTGAATTGGCACCACTACTCCCTCAGTTCAGACTCCATTACGTTATCCAGCACCTCATCTGAATTGGCACCACTACTCCCTCAGTTCAGACTCCATTACGTTATCCAGCACCTCATCTGAATTGGCACCACTACTCCCCCAGTAGACTCCATTACATTATCCAGCACCTCATCTGAATTGGCACCACTACTCCCTCAGTAGACTCCATTATGTTATCCAGCACCTCATCTGGATTGGCACCACTAGGGTGACTCCATTACAGCAGACTCCATTACCTCATCTGAATTGGTACCACTACTCCCTCAGTTCAGACTCCATTACGTTATCCAACACCTCATCTGAATTGGCACCACTACTCCCCCAGTAGACTCCATTACGTTATCCAGCACCTCATCTGAATTGGCACCACTACTCCCTCAGTTCAGACTCCATTACATTATCCAGCACCTCATCTGGATTGGCACCACTACTCCACCAGCAGACTCCATTACCTCATCTGAATTGGCACCACTACTCCCTCAGTAGACTCCATTACGTTATCCAGCACCTCATCTGAATTGGCACCACTACTCCCTCAGTTCAGACTCCATTACGTTATCCAGCACCTCATCTGAATTGGCACCACTACTCCCTCAGTTCAGACTCCATTACGTTATCCAGCACCTCATCTGAATTGGCACCACTACTCCCTCAGTTCAGACTCCATTACGTTATCCAGCACCTCATCTGAATTGGCACCACTACTCCCTCAGTTCAGACTCCATTACGTTATCCAGCACCTCATCTGAATTGGCACCACTACTCCCCCAGTAGACTCCATTACATTATCCAGCACCTCATCTGAATTGGCACCACTACTCCCCCAGTAGACTCCATTACATTATCCAGCACCTCATCTGAATTGGCACCACTACTCCCCCAGTAGACTCCATTACATTATCCAGCACCTCATCTGGATTGGCACCACTACTCCCCCAGTAGACTCCATTACATTATCCAACACCTCATCTGAATTGGCACCACTACTCCCTCAGTTCAGACTCCATTACGTTATCCAGCACCTCATCTGGATTGGCACCACTACTCCCCCAGCAGACTCCATTACCTCATCTGAATTGGCACCACTACTCCCTCAGTTCAGACTCCATTACGTTATCCAGCACCTCATCTGAATTGGCACCACTACTCCCCCAGTAGACTCCATTACGTTATCCAGCACCTCATCTGGATTAGCACCACTACTCCCCCAGTAGACTCCATTACGTTATCCAGCACCTCATCTGGATTGGCACCACTACTCCACTAGCAGACTCCATTACCTCATCTGAATTGGCACCACTACTCCCTCAGTAGACTCCATTACGTTATCCAGCACCTCATCTGAATTGGCACCACTACTCCCTCAGTTCAGACTCCATTACGTTATCCAGCACCTCATCTGAATTGGCACCACTACTCCCTCAGTTCAGACTCCATTACGTTATCCAGCACCTCATCTGAATTGGCACCACTACTCCCCCAGTAGACTCCATTACATTATCCAGCACCTCATCTGAATTGGCACCACTACTCCCTCAGTAGACTCCATTATGTTATCCAGCACCTCATCTGGATTGGCACCACTAGGGTGACTCCATTACAGCAGACTCCATTACCTCATCTGAATTGGTACCACTACTCCCTCAGTTCAGACTCCATTACGTTATCCAACACCTCATCTGAATTGGCACCACTACTCCCCCAGTAGACTCCATTACATTATCCAGCACCTCATCTGGATTGGCACCACTACTCCACCAGCAGACTCCATTACCTCATCTGAATTGGCACCACTACTCCCTCAGTTCAGACTCCATTACGTTATCCAGCACCTCATCTGAATTGGCACCACTACTCCCTCAGTTCAGACTCCATTACGTTATCCAGCACCTCATCTGAATTGGCACCACTACTCCCTCAGTTCAGACTCCATTACGTTATCCAGCACCTCATCTGAATTGGCACCACTACTCCCTCAGTTCAGACTCCATTACGTTATCCAGCACCTCATCTGAATTGGCACCACTACTCCCCCAGTAGACTCCATTACATTATCCAGCACCTCATCTGAATTGGCACCACTACTCCCCCAGTAGACTCCATTACATTATCCAGCACCTCATCTGAATTGGCACCACTACTCCCTCAGTTCAGACTCCATTACGTTATCCAGCACCTCATCTGGATTGGCACCACTACTCCCCCAGCAGACTCCATTACCTCATCTGAATTGGCACCACTACTCCCTCAGTTCAGACTTCATTACGTTATCCAGCACCTCATCTGGATTGGCACCACTACTCCCCCAGTTCAGACTCCATTACGTTATCCAGCACCTCATCACTGAAATGGGCCAACCTGACATAACACAGCTCATCCTGCTCAGGTGAAGTCGACCCACTGGCTTGTCTGATGCCTCTTCTAACGCCTCTAAGGTATTTCAGACGGTTGCTAGGTGACCTCGTTACTTAAGACTGGCTGTTTATTTATGATTGTGTTTTGCTTTTCGTGTATAAAGTTTATTTTAAATGTGTAGTTGAATGTGTTGATTTGTATTTTTTTTACCTTTATTGAATTAGGCAAGTCAGTTAAGAACAAATTCTTATTTTCAATTACGGCCTAGGAACAGAGGGTTAACTGGCTGTTCAGGGGCAGAACGACCTTGTCAGCTCGGGGGTTTGAACTTGCAACCTTCCGGTTACTAGTCCAACGCTCTAACCACTAGGCTACCCTGCTACCCCAGTATTGTGGTGCTATCCAGGGCTCATCTGGGAAAGAGACCTTGGTCTCAGCTTTGACTCTCTGTCAAAATAAAAGGTACAAAAAAAAATAAACCCAGCCTATTGCCCTCTTCATCTCTGTCATAGTAGGGTGCGTCCCCTCTCTCCTTCTGACAGAGAAACCCAGCCTATTGCCCTCTTCACCTCTACCATAGTAGGGTGCGTCTCCTCTCCTTCTGACAGAGAAACCCAGCCTATTGCCCTCTTCACCTCTACCATAGTAGGGTGGTTCCCCTCTCTCCTTCTGACAGAGAAACCCAGCCTATTGCCCTCTTCATCTCTACCATAGTAGGGTGCATCCCCTCTCCTTCTGACAGAGAAACCCAGCCTATTACCCTCTTCATCTCTACCATAGTAGGGTGCGTCCCCTCTCCTTCTGACAGAGAAACCCAGCCTATTGCCCTCTTCACCTTTACCATAGTAGGGTGTGTCCCCTCTCGTTCTCTCTCTCCTTCTGACAGAGAAACCCAGCCTATTGCCCTCTTCACCTCTACCATAGTAGGGTGTGTCCCCTCTCGTTCTCTCTCTCCTTCTGACAGAGAAACCCAGCCTATTGCCCTCTTTACCTCTACCATAGTAGGGTGGTCCCCCTCTCTCCTTCTGACAGAGAAACTCAGCCTATTGCCCTCTTCATCTCTACCATAGTAGGGTGCGTCCCCTCTCCTTCTGACAGAGAAACCCAGCCTATTGCCCTCTTCACCTCTACCATAGTAGGGTGTGTCCCCTCTCGTTCTCTCTCTCCTTCTGACAGAGGAACCCAGCCTATTGCCCTCTTCATCTCTACCATAGTAGGGTGCGTCCCCTCTCCTTCTGACAGAGGAGAAACCCAGCCTATTGCCCTCTTCACCTCTACCATAGTAGGGTGGTCCCCTCTCATTCTCTCTCTCCTTCTGACAGAGGAGAAATGCTTTAGCCATCGTCTCCGCTTCCTCCTCTCTTACTGCCATATCCTCCCACTGGTCAACACGGGATCCTATCCCTTCTGAACCCCACTCATCCTCTTGATCGTCCCCCACACTTCTCGCCCTTCCAATGCTAGCCTTGTGTATACGGTACGAAAGTGATCCGTCGTTTTCCAGGAAGTAGCCTCGTAGTCTATTCCCTTTTGTAGAGGAGTTTTGAATGGTTTTGAATGGTCTTCATTGTAAAAACATCATCAAATTCATCTGGGAGAAGTACATTCATCCACAAACAAGAATATAATCTGAATGCTGATTGGCTGACAGCCTCGGTATAATAAAGCAATAAGGCCCGAGGGGGTGTGGTATAGGCCAATATACCACCAAGTTTATAATATTTCACAAATTTGATGATAGAATTGTCAAAGCCCGTTCAAAAAAAGATGGGGACAGGACCCCCGGAAGCATGAAGCAGGACGACGCCACTGATTACCGCTGTAGCGAATCGGAACGCAAGCTCACGAGACCTCTGGATGGTTGTACCAGGCTAGATCCTCTCCACTAAAAACAGAAACCACATATGTTGAAGAGGTGTCGTAGTAGTGGCATGCCGTAGTGTAAATGTCATCAACAACACGTGCCGACTGCGGACAATGAAAGGACTAGCACATTCACTATCTATACTTTTATTTCCATTGTTCACGTAACATGATTATGACATCACGTAACATGATTATGACATCACATCCATATCACTATTCCACAAACACCTCATTCTGAAATGATTGTCCACACACACACACACACACACACACGCTTCTTTCAGCAATATCCTACTTTCTAAAACAACTAACATCGTTTGCTAAGATTATGAACATTGATATTAAAAGACAAGTTATTGTAAAGTGTTAAGAACAGGGAAGAAGAGCTACTCTACGGACTACAAACCTAATATTTGGATTGTTGCATAATTAGCATATTTAATCACATGAATTAACCATAATAAAATAGAAAGAACAATGAGCACTTTATTAAAAATGTTTATAGACACCACCGGCTCGTTTGCTCATGTCATTTCTCACGTTGGATTGACTGATGTGTGATAGTATGTTTTGTTTGTCTGCTTCATACCGTTCAGTCTGCTGTCGTTATCCACCTTTTCATGCTCTTCTCTTTCTTTTTTATAGTTTAAATGTATTTGATACAAATTGGCTTAATCTTGAAACCATTAACCTTTCACAAAAACATTGCTCACTTAAAATAAAAAATAAGATTCTTGCAAAACATGCATCAGTGTGCAGATATATATATATATATTACATTATGAGGTCATCATTGTTCGTCATTCCCAGTCTAAACCGGCACCTCGTTAGGAGACCAACGGGTCGGTCATCACGATTATCCACCCTACTAGCATCCACTAACTGTAGAGGCTCCTCCTCTTCACCCTACTAGCATCCACTAACTGTAGAGGCTCCTCCTCTTCATCTTCACCCTACTAGCATCCACTAACTGTAGAGGCTCCTCCTCTTCACCCTACTAGCATCCACTAACTGTAGAGGCTCCTCCTCTTCACCCTACTAGCATCCACTAACTGTAGAGGCTCCTCCTCTTCATCTTCACCCTACTAGCATCCACTAACTGTAGAGGCTCCTCCTCTTCATCTTCACCATACTAGCTTCCACTAACTGTAGAGGCTCCTCCTCTTCCTCTTCACCCTACTAGCATCCACTAACTGTAGAGGCTCCTCCTCTTCACCCTACTAGCATCCACTAACTGTAGAGGCTCCTCCTCTTCACCCTACTAGCATCCATTGACTGTAGAGGCTCCTCCTCCTCCTCTTCACCCTACTAGCATCCACTAACTGCGGAGGCAGCCTCCACTTCTTCATCATCATCATCAATACTTATGGAATACTCTTCACATCTTTAGTCAGAACCTCTTCAGTTTTTGTGTTCTGATGGATCTTCTTGTGTCGTCCCAGCTTCATAGAACTGGTAAATGTCTTACCACATTCGGCACAGCTGTACGGTCTCTCTCCTGTATGAGATCTGTTGTGTATCGTGAGTTCAGAAGCTTTTCTGAAGGTTTTCTCGCAGACAGAGCAGGAGAAAGGTCTCTCTCCCGAGTGCGTCCGTAGGTGTTCTTTCAGGCGCCCTGCTTGAGAGAAACTATTCCCACACACAAAGCAGCAGTGGGGTTTTTCTCCTGTGTGTAACTGCTGATGTCTTTTTAAGGCAGAGGAGAAGCTGAACCGCTTGTCACAATGGGGGCAGGGGTACGGTTTCTCTCCAGTGTGTACTTTCTGGTGGTCTTGCAGATGTCTTTTCTGAGTGAACTGCTTCTCGCACACAGTGCAACTGAAGGGCTTTTCTCCTGTGTGGATCCTCATGTGTAACTTGAATGCGGACAACTTCTGGCAATCTCTCCTACATATGTTACAGGTATAAGGACTCTCCCCCATGTGGACTTTGCTGTGCGTTTTGAGGTACGACGCAGTAGTGAAGCGTTTCCCACACACAGAGCAGCAGTGTGGTTTCTCTCCCGAGTGCGTCGGGTAGTGTTCCTTCAAACGTGACAGTTGAACAAAACCTTTCCCACACACTGTGCAAATGTGAGGTTTCTCTTCTCTGTGTAACTTCTTGTGTCTATTCAGAGCTATGGTGGAACCGAACATCTTGTCGCAGTCTGAGCAACCATAAGGTTTTTCAACTGAATGTACACTCTCGTGTCTTCTCAGATGTCCTTTGTGGTTGAACTGCTTCCCACACACAGAGCAGCTGTACCTCAGAGCTGTATTGTGGTTCACCTGGTGTTGTTCAGTTTCTCCTGATGTTGACGGACTCTCCTCTTCCTCAGAACTCGGAGGATTGAGACGAGGAGGATCCAAGTCCAATCCAACTTCTTCTCCATCAGAATTGATCAGAACACCAAATTCCTCCTCCTCCTCCTCATCTTCCTCATTCAGTCCTTCGTTTTTAGCATTCATCTCTGGTGTTTGGTTGTGGTTGTCAAACTCAACAGATTGTGGTAGTCCAGGTGGTAGATGGGTCTTCTGATGTTTCCATAGGTTGTGGGAACTGGTGAAGCTCTGGCCACATTCAGTGCAGCTGTAAGGTTTCTCCCCTGTGTGATCTCTGTGGTGGACTTTAAGGTCTGCTGGTCTTGCAAAACTCTTCCTGCATACAGAGCAGGAGTAAGGTTTCTCTCCTGTGTGCGTCCGGAAATGTTGCTTCAAACGCGATGATTGGGTAAAACTCTTCCCACACACAGAGCAGGGGTAAGGTTTCTCTCCGGTGTGTGTCAGCAGGTGTATTTTCATGGCTCCCAAATGGGCAAACTTCATCCCACAGGTGGGGCAGTGGTAAGGTTTCTCTCCAGTGTGTGTTTTCAGATGTGCTTTCAGGTGTCCCTTCTCACGGAATTGGTTTCCACACAAAGTACAGGGGTAAGGCTTCTCTCCTGTGTGAATTCTCATGTGTTTTTGTAGCGCCGATAATTTTTGGCAGTCTTTTCCACACACTGAACAGCAGTGAGAGCTCTTAGCGTTGTGATTCTCCTGGTGATGTTCAGGTTCTCCTGATGTAGAGGGACTCTCTTCAATGTCAGAACTCTGACTGGGATTATATCCTGTGTGAAAAAAATTGGAACAGGTTAAACAAAGCAGCAGATGAGTCAAGAGAAAATCCCCAGGTTTTACTGAAATCCTGGCTGGAGGATTCCGGATTTCCTGTTTATTCCCTCCTGATTCCGGGAATCTTCCAACCAGGATTTCTGAAAAACCTGGGCATTTTGGGAAAGTTTACCTGACTCACAAACTCATCTCAACATACCAAGAAGAGAAGGATCCCAGTCCATTTCTTCTCCATCAGAATTAATCAGCCCAACAACTTCCTCCTCCTCTTCTTCCTCCTCCTCTTCTTCTTCTTCCTCCTCCTCCACCTCCAGTTCTTCAGTTTTAATCTTCAGTCCAAGTGTTTGCTCCTCCTCTTTCACGTCAACAGTCATCCCTGCAGATTGAGTGGAGGCTTCACTATGGCTCTGGTCAGAAGGCAGAGACTCTGTGGGTTTGTGCCCAGCCTGGTGAGAAAATAATAAACGTTTATTTAGGATGGAGAATAACAATCAAAATGGTGCAAATGGCCTTAAAATTTTATTTTTGGTCCACCAGCCACTAAAATGTCTTACCAGCTAAACTATTAATAATATCGGTGCTTAAATGACACCAACAAAACACAAAAAAACAGATGTGCATGCTTTGTAATGTTTCAAAAACAATACATGTGTTGCTAGTAAAAAGTAAATCTTCATTGTATTTAGTCCAATCACTTTTTTGTGACCCCGTTAATCAGCCAGTGAAAGTGCAGGGCGCCAAATTCAAACAGAAATCTCATAATTCAAATTCAGCAAACATACATCTTATACAATTTTAAAAGGTAATCTTGTTGTTAATCCCACAGGGGGCGCTATTCACATTTTTGGATGAAAAACGTTCCCGTTTTAAACAAGATATTTTGTCACGAGAAGCTTTGGAAAGAAAACACTATGACGTTTCCAAAACTGCAAAGATATTGTCTGTGAGTGCCACAGAACTGATGTTACAGGCAAAACCCAGATAAAAATCCAACCAGGAAGAGCCGCATTTTTTAAAACCGCCTCATGCCAATGACTCCTTATATGGATGTGAATGAGCTACGAATGAGTTGACGTCTTTTTACGCATTTCCATTGAAGAATAGCCGTAAGGGACCATATATCGCAAGTGGTCGGTCACATGGTGACTCCCGCAGAAAATCTTGCGTACAATACTGAGGTAGCCATTTTTCCAATCACTTCTTATGAGAAACCAACTGCCTCGACGGATATATTATCGAATAGATATGTTAAAAACACCTTGAGGATGGATCCTAAACAACGTTTGCCGTGTTTCTGTCGATATTATGGAGTTCATTTTGAAAAAAGTTTGGCGTTGTAGTGGTAGCATTTTCCGGTTGATTTCTCAGCCAAGCATGATGAACAAACTGGAGCTATTTCGCCTACAAAAATAATATTTTGGGAAAAAAAGAACATTTGCTATCTAACTGGGAGTCTCCTGAGTGAAAACATCCGAAGTTCTTCAAAAGTAAATGATTTAATTTGGTTGCTTTTCTTAGTTTCGTGAAAATGTTGCCTGCTGCCAGCAGAGCCTAGCATAGCATTATGCCATGATAAACTTACACAAATGCTTGTCTAGCGTTGGCTGTTACGCATATTTAGAAAATCTGAGACGGCAGTGTTATTAACAAAAGGCTAAGCTTGTGTTTGAATATATTTATTTCATTTCATTTGCGATTTTCATGAATAGCAAAAGTTACTAGGGGTATTTATGTCCGCTGCGTTATGCTAATTCGTTTGAGGCTATGATTACGATCCCGGATCCGGGATTGCTCGTCGCAAGAGGTTTTAAGAACAAATTCTTACTTAAGATGATAGCCTATCGGGGAACAGTGGGTTAACTGCCTTGTTCAGGGGCAGAACAACAGATTTTTTACCTTGTAAACTCGGGGATTCGATCCAGCAACCTTTTGGTTACTGGCCCATTGCTCTAACGACTAGGCTAATGCTTAGTCCAGGGCTAGTCTTAATCTGTGTCTGGGACATGGGCCTTTAGAATTAAAGGTGAAAGATTGGCCCTATATGAAGGACAAAAGTTGAGCTTTAATGAGAGGACCACAGCAACTTGGACAAAAGTTGGGTTGATAGGATAATAATTTCCACCGACCTTGACCAGTTTATTCGGGAAGACAGCAGCATCTTGTAGAAGTGGAATCCCACTCCCAGTAGCCTGGTTAAGGCTCACAGCACCACAGATCCCTGAAGAGTTACGCTGGTGTCTCAGTAGGTTCTCAGAGAGCGAGAACCTCATTCCACACCCGGAGCACTGATACGGTTTCTCTCCAGTGTGAACTCTCTGGTGTTTCAGCAGCTTTGACTCGATAGTGAAACTCTTCCCACATTCGGTGCATTGGTACAGGTTCTCCCCAGTGTGGATTCTCTGATGTTCCTTCAGCTTGGTTGAAGTGGAGAAGCTCTGGTCACAATGGAAACATTTGTAGAAGTTGACTCCAGTGTGTGATTGGGCATGTATTTTCAAGGACACCAGTTGAGCAAATCCCTTACCGCATTCTCCACATTGGTACGGCGTTTCTCCGGTGTGGAGTCGTTCATGCTTCACAAGTGTCCCAGATAGAGCAAAGCGCTTGGGGCAGTAGGAGCAGCAGTAAGGTCTCTCGCCAGTGTGCACTCTCTCGTGGTTCTTCAGCTTGGCCGCAGTGGAGAAAGTCTTTTCACAATGAGCACAGAGGAAAGGTTTCTCCCCTGTGTGTGTCTGTTGGTGAGATTTTAGGTGCGCCAACTGAGAAAAACTCTTCCCGCACTCGGGGCAGCTATAAGGTTTCTCACCCGAGTGCAACAACTGGTGTCTCTTCAAGTCTCCCATGTGAGTAAACCTGCTCCCGCAGTCAGAGCAGGGGTACGGCTTCTCTCCACTGTGCACTTTCTGGTGCGTCTTGAGGTTTGCGGCTTGGGAGAAGCCCTTCCCACACACCATACACTCGTAAGGCTTCTCTCCTGTGTGTGTTCTCTGGTGTAGCATTAGTTTGTAGGAGCTGGATAGTTCTTTTCCACACGTTGAGCAGATGTGAGGGCCCAGAGCTTTGTTGTTCTCTTGGTGTTGGTCAGGTCCTTCTAATGTAGAGGGACTCTCCTCACTCTCAGAGCAATGGTCAGGTCTCTCTGCTGTGGTAAAGAGGTCGTATGGATAAGTAAGCACCTTAAATATGTTAAGATTTGAGACTGTCAATAATATAGATGTTTCTTAATTTGGGTAATATAGAAATACACCATTTATTTACATTTCCTAAAATAAAGTAAACGTGAATGTGTAGGCTAACCCATACCTTAATAAATTAATCTTTGAACTCACCAAAAGCAGGATCTTCCTCCTCTTCTTTTACTTTGACATCTAGTACTAGACTGAGACCAGACTCCTCTACAACTGTGGGTTCAACCTGGTTGTTTTGGTCAACATAAGCCTAGGGTTAATAATCAGACAACTCATTCAGTATAATATGTCAACAGCAGCATGAATCTTAGTTATATTGTGTTAAGGGCCTTAATGACTGGTTTAAGGGTGCAAAATTCCAGTAACTTTCTTAAAAAATTCAATTTTTTTCCAGAAATACAAGTTGGAAGATTCCTGGAATCAGAAAGAAATAAGCAGGAAATCTGGAATCCACCAACACAGATTTAAAAAGAAAACTTATTAAGAAGGAAAATAAATACAAAATTGCACTGGATACACCATATAAACCTACCTTATTGGTACCGTCCACAGAGGTGGCCTCCTGCCGCTGTGACCCACCCTGTATACCTTCATGGATTCGACGACGGTGACTGGTTCTATTCGCTGACGAGGAGAAACTCTTCCCGCAGTCGGAGCACTGGAATGGTTTCTCTCCGGTGTGAACCCTCTGGTGTCTTTTAAGGAGTGACGACGACGAGAACCTCTTCTCGCATTGAGAGCAGTGGTACGGTTTTTCTCCGGTGTGCTGGCGCATGTGTATCTTTAAGGTCCACGGCTGAGTGAATTCCTTCCCACATTCTGAGCAGCTGTACGGCTTGGCGGTACTATTCGCTTCGCTTATATGGGATTGTTCATGTCTTGTTAGAGAGCTTGGGAAAACAAAGGTCTTTTTGCATGTGGAACACTGGTAAGGTCTCTCCCCCGTGTGCATCCTCTGGTGCATCTTGAGCTCTGCTGCAGAGTTGCAGCCCCTCTCACACTCAGAGCATGGGAAAGGTTTTTTCATGCTGAGTTTCTGCTTCTCTCCGGCGTGCGTCATCATGTGGACCTTCAAGTGCCACATACGCGAGAAACTCTTCCCACACACAGAGCAGTGGCAAGGTTTCTCTCCGGTGTGTGTCCGATGGTGTAGTTTTAACTCTCCTTGGCTGACAAACCTCTTCCAACAGTTCTTTTCCGGGCAGATGTACGGTTTCTCTCCTGTGTGCAACCTCTCGTGTGTTTTGAGGGTCCCTGTATCACTGAATCTCTTCCCGCACACAGAGCAAGGATATGGTTTCTCTCCTGTGTGTGTTCTAAGATGTCTCTGTAGTTTTGATGGGTGAGGAAACTCTTTCCCACACTCCGGGCAGCGGTAAAACGTCTTCTTAGCTGTGCGATTCTCCTGGCGTCGTTCTGCTGATGCCTCGTCACTAGAGCTGGGGTTTGGACTCTCTCCTGTTACAACAGTAAGGATAAAACAAGTTACGGTGCGTCCCAGATGCTACCCTATTTCCTATATAGCACACTACTTTTGAACTGGCACTATACAGGAACTAGGGTATCACAATCTACTGTAGCGCTCTAGGTTCATGTATTAAACTAATAAATCATTTCCTCGAGGGGCATTAAAGTATCATCAGAGGGATTTAAAGTATTGTCTGGGGGTAGGAGGCTGTGGGTAGGGGGCCGTGGGTAGGAGGCTGTGGGTAGGGGGCTGTGGGTAGGGGGCTGTGGGTAGGGGGCCGTGGGTAGGGGACGTGGGTAGGAGGCTGTGGGTAGGGGGCTGTGGGTAGAGGGCCGTGGGTAGAGGGCTGTGGGTAGGAGGCCGTGGGTAGGAGGCCGTGGGTAGGAGGCCGTGGGTAGGAGGCTGTGGGTAGGAGGCTGTGGGTAGGAGGCCGTGGGTAGGGGCTGTGGGTAGGAGGATGTGGGTAGGAGGCCGTGGGTAGGAGGCCGTGGGTAGGAGGCCGTGGGTAGGGGGCTGTGGGTAGGGGCCGTGGGTAGGGGGCCGTGGGTAGGGGGCCGTGGGTAGGGGGCCGTGGGTAGGGGGCCGTGGGTAGGAGGCTGTGGGTAGGGGGCCGTGGGTAGGAGGCTGTGGGTAGGGGGCTGTGGGTAGGGGGCTGTGGGTAGGAGGTCGTGGGTAGGGGGCTGTGGGTAGGCGGCTGTGGGTAGGCGGCTGTGGGTAGGAGGCCGTGGGTAGGAGGCCGTGGGTAGAGGGCTGTGGGTAGGAGGCCGTGGGTAGGAGGCTGTGGGTAGGAGGCTGTGGGTAGGAGGCAGGAGGATGTGGGTAGGAGGCCGTGGGTAGGGGGCCGTGGGTAGGGGGCCGTGGGTAGGGGGCCGTGGGTAGGGGGCCGTGGGTAGGAGGCTGTGGGTAGGAGGCTGTGGGTAGGAGGATGTGGGTAGGAGGCCGTGGGTAGGGGGCCGTGGGTAGGGGGCCGTGGGTAGGGGGCCGTGGGTAGGGGGCTGTGGGTAGGAGGCTGTGGGTAGGTGGCTGTGGGTAGGTGGCTGTGGGTAGGGGGCTGTGGGTAGGAGGCTGTGGGTAGGAGGCTGTGGGTAGGGGGCTGTGGGTAGAGGGCTGTGGGTAGGGGGCTGTGGGTAGGGGGCTGTGGGTAGGGGGCTGTGGGTAGGGGGCTGTGGGTAGGAGGCCGTGGGTAGGCGGCCGTGGGTAGAGGGCTGGGGGTAGGGGGCCGGGGGTAAGAGGCTGTGGGTAGGAGGCTGTGGGTAGGAGGCTGTGGGTAGGGGGCTGTGGGTAGGGGGCTGGGGGTAGGAGGCTGTGGGTAGGGGGCTGTGGGTAGGGGGATGTGGGTAGGGGGATGTGGGTAGGGGACAGTGGGTAGGGGAGAGAGGGTAGAAGGCTGTGGGTAGGGGGCTGTGGGTAGGGGGATGTGGGTAGAAGGCTGTGGGTAGGTGGCTGTGGGTAGGGGGCTGTGGGTAGGGGGCTGTGGGTAGGAGGCTGTGGGTAGAAGGCTGTGGGTAGGGGGCCGTGGGTAGGGGGCCGTGGGTAGGGGGCCGTGGGTAGGGGGCCGTGGGTAGGGGGCTGTGACAGAAATAAAATAACAATATATCTGTCTTCTGTCTCAAGACAATAAATAACCATCCAAACCATTTAAAATAGGCAAACATTTATTTTAGGGATAAAAAAAAATAAAAAAAGTTGGATGTGTCTGACTAGGACTTTATCGCCCCCCCCCCCCTAGTGGTGAAGGAGACGTGTCGATGAAAGTTTGCATCACGTGGAATTAAAATCGCCCCGGCAACAACGAAAGCAGGTCCGGGACCAGGCTAATTAATTGCCCACATGGGACAATAAAGCTGGAATCTTTAATGGTGAAACTAACACGTGAAACTAAAGACGTTACTGTAAACAACCAACACAGTTCTTTCCCCCCTCAGACATCATTACAGCCAACACTGTTATTTCCCCCCTCAGACATCATTACAACCAACACTGTTCTTTCCCCCTCAGACATTATTACAGCCAACACTGTTCTTTCCCCCCTCAGACATCATTACAGCCAACACTGTTCTTTCCCCCTCAAACAGACATCATTACAACCAACACTGTTCTTTCCCCCCACAAACATCATTACAGCCAACACTGTTCTTTCCCCCCACAAACATCATTACAGCCAACACTGTTCTTTCCCCCCACAAACATCATTAGCCAACACTGTTCTTTCCCCCCTCAGACATCATTACAACCAACACTGTTCTTTCCCCCCACAAACATCATTACAGCCAACACTGTTCTTTCCCCCCACAAACATCATTACAACCAACACTGTTCTTTTCCCCCCCAGACATCATTACAGCCAACACTGTTCTTTCCCCCCACAGACATCATTACAACCAACACTGTTCTTTCCCCCCAGACATCATTACAGCCAACACTGTTCTTTCCCCCCTCAGACATCATTACAACCAACACTGTTATTTTCCTCCTCAGACATCATTACAGCCAACACTGTTCTTTCCCCCCTCAGACATCATTACAACCAACACTGTTATTTTCCTCCTCAGACATCATTACAGCCAACACTGTTCTTTCCCCCCTCAGACATCATTACAACCAACACTGTTCTTTCCCCCCTCAGACATCATTACAACCAACACTGTTCTTTCCCCCCTCAGACATCATTACAACCAACACTGTTATTTTCCTCCTCAGACATCATTACAACCAACACTGTTCTTTCCCCCCTCAGACATCATTACAACCAACACTGTTATTTTCCTCCTCAGACATCATTACAGCCAACACTGTTCTTTCCCCCCTCAGACATCATTACAACCAACACTGTTATTTTCCTCCTCAGACATCATTACAACCAACACTGTTCTTTCCCCCCTCAGACATCATTACAACCAACACTGTTCTTTCCCCCCCCAGACATCATTACAACCAACACTGTTATTTTCCTCCTCAGACATCATTACAACCAACACTGTTATTTTCCTCCTCAGACATCATTACAACCAACACTGTTCTTTACCCCCTCAGACATCATTACAACCAACACTGTTCTTTCCCCCCACAGACATCATTACAACCAACACTGTTCTTTCCCCCCAGACATCATTACAGCCAACACTGTTCTTTCCCCCCTCAGACATCATTACAACCAACACTGTTATTTTCCTCCTCAGACATCATTACAGCCAACACTGTTCTTTCCCCCCTCAGACATCATTACAACCAACACTGTTATTTTCCTCCTCAGACATCATTACAGCCAACACTGTTCTTTCCCCCCTCAGACATCATTACAACCAACACTGTTCTTTCCCCCCTCAGACATCATTACAACCAACACTGTTATTTTCCTCCTCAGACATCATTACAGCCAACACTGTTCTTTCCCCCCTCAGACATCATTACAACCAACACTGTTCTTTCCCCCCTCAGACATCATTACAACCAACACTGTTCTTTCCCCCCTCAGACATCATTACAACCAACACTGTTATTTTCCTCCTCAGACATCATTACAGCCAACACTGTTCTTTCCCTCCTCAGACATCATTACAACCAACACTGTTCTTTCTCCCCTCAGACATCATTACAACCAACACTGTTCTTTCCCCCCTCAGACATCATTACAACCAACACTGTTATTTTCCTCCTCAGACATCATTACAACCAACACTGTTATTTCCCCCCTCAGACATCATTACAACCAACACTGTTCTTTCCCCCCCCAGACATCATTACAACCAACACTGTTATTTTCCTCCTCAGACATCATTACAACCAACACTGTTATTTTCCTCCTCAGACATCATTACAACCAACACTGTTATTTTCCTCCTCAGACATCATTACAGCCAACACTGTTCTTTCCCCCCTCAGACATCATTACAACCAACACTGTTATTTTCCTCCTCAGACATTGCATGGGTGACAGAACAGCAGATAATGCAACAACAAAAAATACCACGCTGCTCACATCCGTTTCATCTACAAAACATAAGAAATAAAGAGTCTGTCTGGGGAAAACAGTGGATCCGTTTCCCCTAATGAGGAATCCATCTTTAAAAACTCATCAAATTGAACTCGCCTCGAGAGAACCATTTTATTTCTAGTTAACATTCAGTCGGCTACTTACCTGTGTAATTAAAACTCCACTCCTCTAAATCTTCCTCCTCCTCTTTGACTACGATGTTAAATCTCGGTATTTCACTGAAGCTGTCAAGGCCTCCAGGGTAACCAATCTCCTGCCCCTGCGGTGTGTAGTCCCGGTCACCGTGGTCACCGTCAGGACCTAGTGACAGCGTTGGTCGGGGTTCAGTTGAGCAGGATGGGGACGGCCCACCAAAGTCCTAGAATACAGAATCAAATTGTATTTAAAGCGCATTTAAAAAAAAAAAATCGCAACACTATTGTAAAACATAAACAGTCAGTGCCACTTGTCAGTTAAAAAAAACGACATCATCATTTAAGAACCACCTTCTCCTGACTCATTAGCCTGCTGTGGGTTAACAAGCCTGTATGAAAGGGACTCTACGGTGACCCTTGACCCTATTCACACTCATTAGCCTGCTGTGGGTTAACAAGCCTGTATGAAAGGGACTCTACGGTGACCCTTGACCCTATTCACACTCATTAGCCTGCTGTGGGTTAACAAGCCTGTATGAAAGGTATTCTACGGTGACCCTTGACCCTATTCACACTCATTAGCCTGCTGTGGGTTAACAAGCCTGTATGAAAGGTATTCTACGGTGACCCTTGACCCTATTCCCTCAGAGAGTCTCAGGGAGAGTAGGATGCACACACACAAAAAAATAAATAACACATTTCCAATTCACATGTGTGTTTAATACAAACTGGTACGTTATGACTACAGGCCCTGACAATAAAGACTACGACTACAGGCCCTGACAATAAAGACTATGACTACAGGCCCTGACAATAAAGACTATGACTACAGGCCCTGACAATAAAGACTACGACTACAGGCCCTGACAATAAAGACTACGACTACAGGCCCTGACAATAAAGACTATGACTACAGGCCCTGACAATAAAAGACTATGGCTACAGGCCCTGACAATAAAGACTATGACTACAGGCCCTGACAATAAAGACTATGACTACAGGCCCTGACAATAAAGACTATGACTACAGGCCCTGACAATAAAGACTATGACTACAGGCCCTGACAATAAAGACTATGGCTACAGGCCCTGACAATAAAGACTATGACTACAGGCCCTGACAATAAAGACTATGACTACAGGCCCTGACAATAAAGACTATGACTACAGGCCCTGACAATAAAGACTATGACTACAGGCCCTGACAATAAAAGACTATGGCTACAGGCCCTGACAATAAAGACTATGACTACAGGCCCTGACAATAAAGACTATGACTACAGGCCCTGACAATAAAGACTATGACTACAGGCCCTGACAATAAAGACTATGACTACAGGCCCTGACAATAAAAGACTATGGCTACAGGCCCTGACAATAAAGACTATGACTACAGGCCCTGACAATAAAGACTATGACTACAGGCCCTGACAATAAAGACTATGACTACAGACCCTGACAATAAAGACTATGACTACAGGCCCTGACAATAAAGACTATGACTACAGGCCCTGACAATAAAGACTATGACTACAGGCCCTGACAATAAAGACTATGACTACAGGCCCTGACAATAAAGACTATGACTACAGGCCCTGACAATAAAGACTATAACTACAGGCCCTGACAATAAAGACTATGACTACAGGCCCTGACAATAAAGACTATGACTACAGGCCCTGACAATAAAGACTATGACTACAGGCCCTGACAATAAAGACTATGACTACAGGCCCTGACAATAAAGACTATGACTACAGGCCCTGACAATAAAGACTATGACTACAGGCCCTGACAATAAAGACTATGACTACAGGCCCTGACAATAAAGACTATGACTACAGGCCCTGACAATAAAGACTATGACTACAGGCCCTGACAATAAAGACTATGACTACAGGCCCTGACAATAAAGACTATGACTACAGGCCCTGACAATAAAGACTATGACTACAGGCCCTGACAATAAAGACTATGACTACAGGCCCTGACAGACAACACTGTTCTTTCTCCTCTCAGCCCAGTTTCCCAACAGCGCCTTGAAGATGTAGTCCGTGATTTTAAGCGCTCACAAATTTGTAACATATTGAACAAATTGGATTTGTATCATATCATGAATTGCAAAAAAATAAAAATAACTACATAAAAGGAGGAAGTGCACAATTTTCGGGGGGGGGGGGGGGTGCTCGTTGTGGCTCGTGAACTCTACATTCACAACTACTGGCTGATGTTAAAAGCTCTGGAGCATAACTTTAACACTAAAGTGCATTGTTAGAACCTTCGTAGGAGCGTCACTAAATCTCTGAGCTGTTTCTCAGTTGTCTTCGTAGGAGCGTCACTAAATCTCTGAGCTGTTTCTCAGTTGTCTTCGTAGGAGCGTCACTAAATCTCTGAGCTGTTTCTCAGTTGTCTTCGTAGGAGCATCACTAAATCTCTGAGCTGTTTCTCAGTTGTCTTCGTAGGAGCGTCACTAAATCTCTGAGCTGTTTCTCAGTTGTCTTCGTAGGAGCATCACTAAATCTCTGAGCTGTTTCTCAGTTGTCTTCGTAGGAGCGTCACTAAATCTCTGAGCTGTTTCTCAGTTGTCTTCGTAGGAGCGTCACTAAATCTCTGAGCTGTTTCTCAGTTGTCTTCGTAGGAGCATCACTAAATCTCTGAGCTGTTTCTCAGTTGTCTTCGTAGGAGCATCACTAAATCTCTGAGCTGTTTCTCAGTTGTCTTCGTAGGAGCATCACTAAATCTCTGAGCTGTTTCTCAGTTGTCTTCGTAGGAGCGTCACTAAATCTCTGAGCTGTTTCTCAGTTGTCTTCGTAGGAGCATCACTAAATCTCTGAGCTGTTTCTCAGTTGTCTTCGTAGGAGCATCACTAAATCTCTGAGCTGTTTCTCAGTTGTCTTCGTAGGAGCGTCACTAAATCTCTGAGCTGTTTCTCAGTTGTCTTCGTAGGAGCATCACTAAATCTCTGAGCTGTTTCTCAGTTGTCTTCGTAGGAGCATCACTAAATCTCTGAGCTGTTTCTCAGTTGTCTTCGTAGGAGCGTCACTAAATCTCTGAGCTGTTTCTCAGTTGTCTTCGTAGGAGCATCACTAAATCTCTGAGCTGTTTCTCAGTTGTCTTCGTAGGAGCATCACTAAATCTCTGAGCTGTTTCTCAGTTGTCTTCGTAGGAGCGTCACTAAATCTCTGAGCTGTTTCTCAGTTGTCTTCGTAGGAGCATCACTAAATCTCTGAGCTGTTTCTCAGTTGTATTTGAAAATGCTTGTTATTCACTAACCACCTCAGACCACTCAGAACAGCTCAGTGTGTCGTTAGACGCCCTTTTAAAATATAAATACATAGAAGATCTCTGCAAAATATAGAATCAAGAGATATATATATATATATATACACATACATAGACACACACACACACACAGTACTAGTCAAAAGTTGACACCTACTCATTCAAGGGTTTCTTTATTTTTACTATTTTCTACATTGTAGAATAATCGTGAAGACATCAAAACTATAAAATAACACATATGTAATCATGTAGTAACCAAAATAAGTGTTACACAAGATAAAATATATTTCATATTTGAGATTCTTCAAAAGGAGCCCCCCTTTGCACACTCTAGGCATTCTCTCAACCAGCTTCATGAGGTAATCACCTGGAATGCTTTTCAATTAACAGGTGTGCCTTTCCTTCTTAATGCATTAATATGAAATAACTGGCTCTCATGAGGAAAGGAAGACCCCGAATGATCTCTACTGAAGAGGATAAATTCATTAGAGTTAACTGCACCTCAGATTGCAGCCCAAATAAATGCTTCAGAGTTCAAGTAACAGACACATCTCAACATCAACTGTTCAGAGGAGACTGTGTGAATCAGGCCTTCATGTTTCAATTGTTGCTAAGAAACCACTACTAAAGGACACCAATAATAAGAAGACACTTGCTTGGGCCAAGAAACACGATCAATGGACATTAGACCGGTGGAAATCTGTCCTTTGGTCTGATGAGTGCAAATTTTTCATTCCAACCGCCTTCTTTGTGAAATGGATGATCTCTGCATGGGTGGTTCCCACGTGAAGTATGGAGGAGGAGGTGTGAGGATGCTTTGCTGGTGACACTGTTGGTGATTTATTTAGAATTCAAGGCACACTTAACCAGCACGGATACCACAGAATTCTGCAGCGATACACCTTCCCCTCTGGTTTGCGCTTATTGGGAATATAATTTGTTTTTCAACAGGACAATGAACCAACACATCCAGGCTGTGTAAGGGCTATTTGACAAAGAAGGAGAGTGGAGTGCTGCATCAGATGAACTGGCCTCCACAATCATCTGACCTCAACCCAATTGAGATGGTTTGGGATGAGTTGGACCACATAGTGAAGGAAAGGCAGCCAACGAGTGCTCAGCATATGTGGGAACTCCTTCCAGAATGTTGGAAAAGCATTCCAGGTGAAGCTGGTTGAGAGAATGCCAAGAGTGTGCAAAGCTGTCATCAAGGCAAAGGGTGGCTACTTTGAAGAATCTCAAATATAAAATATATTTTGATTTGTTTAACACTTTTTTGATTCCATACGTGTTATTTCATAGTGTTGATGTCTTCACTGTTATTCTACAATGTAGAAAATAGTAAAAAAAAATAAAGAAGAACACTGGAATGAGTAGGCTCATTGTAAAATAAATAAACATTTTTGCTAAAAGTATTATTATATTATTGATTAATTGACTATGACTTTTCAAATCACCCAGCAGTGATATTTGCAGAGTCAGCTCCAGGTAAATGTTGCCATTCTTCTGCCATTCCTGGACCTGCGACCCAAAACAAGCTAAATATGGACAGGACCTAATCTAATCTAATCTGATCTAATGATTCTGTCTCCGTCTCAAAATCAGCAGGGCTGGGATGGTTGTATTTTTAATCATTTATCAAACATTTCAACAAAAAATGTTTTTGCTTTGTCATTATGGGATATTTTGTGTAGATTGATGAGGGGAAATGTTTTTTTTTTCTCCATACATTTTAAAATGAGGCTGTAACATAACAAAATGTGGAAAAAGTCAAGGGGTCTGAATACTTGCCGAATGCACTGTAACATTCTATTGGTTGCAAGAATTTTGTACAATAATTTAAATTGAAAAATGTAATGTTTTGAATCTAGCGTCGTTTTGCCTTTCAGTTCATAAACCATGTGGAACCGGTACATCGAAAATCTCTTCCCAAATATTTTTATTTCTATATGGCTGTCCATTTTTTGGTCCTTAAATTAACCTCACTAGGGTAGGGGGCAGCATTCAGAATTTTGGATGAAAAGCGTGCCCAAAGTAATCAGGTCCAGAAGCTAGGATATCCATATAATTGGTTGATTTGGATAGAAAACACTCTAAAGTTTCTAAAACTTTTTAAATAATGTCTGTGAGTGTAACAGAAATGATATGGCAGGCAAAAACCTGAGGAAAATCCATCCAGGAAGTGTCTTTATTTTGAAAAGCCAATTTTTCCATTGAAAGCATATCCACCATACAAAGACTTATGACACAGTTCACGATCCCTATGGCTTTCACAACATGTGGCCAGTCTTTAGGCATTGTTTCAGGCTTTTACTCTGAAAAATGAGGGAGAAACAGCACTTTCAATGAGTGGACAGTGGAAATTTCCAGACATGAGTCCAGCGCGTGACTGGGGGCCTTTCTTGTTTCTCCTTTTCTATTGACAAAGCTTTTGTCCGGTTGAAATATGATCGATTATTTATGACAAAAACAACCTGAGGATTGATTTTAAACATCGTTTGACATGTTTCTGTGAACTTTTATGGAACTTTTTAGATTTTTTGTCGGCATGATGTGACCGCAGGTTTTTGGATATAAAGAGGGACTTGATCGAACAAAATTAACATTTATTGGGTAACTGGGAGACTTGTGAGTGTAACCATATGAAGATCATCAAAGGTAAGTGATACATTTTATCGCCATTTCTGACTTTTGTTACTCGTCTACTTGGCTGGTAACTGTTTGTAATGATTTCTCTGCTGGGCGCTGTTCTCAGATAAACGCATGGTTTGCTTTCGCCGTAAAGCCTTTTTGAAATGTGACACTGTGGTTGGATTAACAAGAAGTTAATCTTTAAACCGATGTATAACACTTTGTATGTTTTATGAATTTTTATAATGAGTATTTCTGTTTTTGAATTTGGCGCTCTGTAATTTCACTGGATGTTGGCCAGGTGGGACGGGAGCGTCCCACACCCCCTAGAGAGGTTTAACTGGTACACTTCATTTTCCACAATTTTCTTTAACCAATGGTTGTGTTCATTTAAACCTGCAAGAGGGAAACTAACTTTTCATGGCCACATGGTGCCATCTTTGATGTTAAAGATATTGTTTTAAAAACGTTTACGCACACAAAAAGTGCATAGTGCTGCTAATTGTATATGCTGTTTGTTGGTTTTCAGTATAACACTTGGTGAAATGATTTACTGATACTGATAATACTGACAACACTGATAATACTGACAATACTGACAATCCTGATAACCGCGACAACACTGATAACACTGACAATACTGATAATACTGACAATACTGACAACACTGATAATACTGACAATCCTGATAACCGCGACAGCACTGATAACACTGACAATACTGATAATACTGACAACACTGATAATACTGACAATCCTGATAATACTGACAATACTGATAATACTGACAACACTGATAATACTGACAATCCTGATAACACTGATAACACTGATAACACTGATAACACTGATAATACTGACAACACTGATAATACTGACAATCCTGACAACACTGACAACACTGACAATACTGACAATACTGACAACACTGACAATACTGACAACACTGATAATACTGATAACACTGACAATACTGACAACACTGATACTGATAACACTGACAATACTGACAATACTGACAACACAGACAATACTGATAACACTGATAATACTGACAACACTGATAATACTGACAATACTGATAACACAGACAATACTGATAACACTGACAATACTGATAATACTGACAATACTGATAACACTGACAATACTGACAACACAGACAATACTGATAACACTGACAACACAGACAACACTGATAATACTGACAATACTGATAACACAGACAATACTGATAACACTGACAATACTGATAACACTGACAATACTGATAACACTGATAATACTGACAACACTGATAATACTGAGAACACTGATAATACTGACAACACTGATAATACTGATAACACTGACAACACTGATACTGACAACACTGACAACACTGACAACACTGATACTGACAACACTGACAACACTGACAACACTGACAATACTGACAATACTGACAACACTGACAACACTGACAACACTGACAATACTGACAATACTGATAACACTGATAATACTGACAACACTGATAATACTGATAATACTGACAACACTGACAATACTGATAACACTGACAATACTGATAACACTGACAATACTGATAACACTGATAATACTGATAATACTGACAACACGGACAATACTGATAACACAGACAATACTGATAACACTGACAATACTGATAACACTGACAATACTGATAACACTGACAATACTGATAACACTGACAATATTGATAACACTGACAATACTGATAACACTGATAATACTGACAACACTGATACTGACAACACTGACAATAGTGATAACCGTGATAACACTGATAATCCTGATATGACATTTTCATAACGTTTCATCTCTGTTTGGCCCTGTCCGGGGGTGTCCTCGGATGGGGCCACAGTGTCTCCTGACCCCTCCTATCTCAGCCTCCAGTATTTATGCTGCAGTAGTTTATGTGTCGGGGGGCTAGGGTCAGTTTGTTATATCTGTGGTACTTCTCCTGTCCTATTCGGTGTCCTGTGTGAATTTAAGTGTGCTCTCTAATTCTCTCTTTCTTTCTCTCTCTCGGAGGACCTGAGCCCTAGGACCATGCCTCAGGACTACCTGACATGATGACTCCTTGCTGTCCCCAGTCCACCTGGCCGTGCTGCTGCTCCAGTTTCAACTGTTCTGCCTTATTATTATTGGACCATGCTGGTCATTTATGAACATTTGAACATCTTGGCCATGTTCTGTTATAATCTCCACCCGGCACAGCCAGAAGAGGACTGGCCACCCCACATAGCCTGGTTCCTCTCTAGGTTTCTTCCTAGGTTTGGGCCTTTCTAGGGAGTTTTTCCTAGCCACCGTGCTTCTACACCTGCATTGCTTGCTGTTTGGGGTTTTAGGCTGGGTTTCTGTACAGCACTTTGAGATATCAGCTGATGTACGAAGGGCTATATAAATTAATTTGATTTGATCTCTAACTGCATGTGTGACATAACTCCACTAGTCCCATGTATATAATTTACAAAGATTATACCTTTTCAAAAAAAAAAAAATCTATTTTATGTAATGAATTAGTATATTTGAGTTGAACCATATTATTTGTTGTGTTATTTCTGGTGGATTAAAATGAAATTGCAACTAACTTTCTATGGCTTGTTTTTTTTTAAAAAATGGAGATATTTCGGAGAGGATTTCATTTTAATATAACCGGAAGTACACCAAACATCTTAGTTTTGCACGACTAAGATCTCCTCAGCAAAAAACATAAATTTATGACAGATTTCTTGAGTCATCTCTGAAGTTAATTTGGACTATTTTGAGTCCAACTGTATATTGGCTACGGCGTCTCAAAATGGACAAACAGTACTATTTCTCGTTTTCCAAGGTTAGGTCTTTTAAAAGGGAGTATGCGAGGTGTTTGGTTAGCCGAGCCGAGCTAGGCGCCAGCCGAATCGAAGCATCCTGGCGCATTAATAAGCCGCCTCATTTTTTGCAGACAAGGCCTATAGGTGATCATACCTCTCTAGGAACTGATCCGTCGTCAGTATTGTGGAATAATTCTAATGATGAATTAAGATTTGAATGGGGGAAAAAACTGATCTGAGAGCAGCGCTGCCTTTCTTTCCATCCTATCAGTATCAACACACGACGCACTTAGCGAGGATCCTCTCTGCATGGTGTTGAGGGGAAATGCATGTTCGTTCCATCCTATCAGTATCAACACACGACTCACTTAGCGAGGATCCTCTCTGCATGGTGTTTAGGGTAAATTGCGTGTGACACCTTTGGCCGTTAGGATCGATGCATCATTAAAAACACTCGTAAGACGGGGGTGTGGCCAAGTAGCCAGCAAAACGAAAATCGTAACGATATGGGCAATTATAATTGTATTATTTTTTTTGTAATTATCCGCGCTTTCATGTCAATTAGTCAGGTGCGAGGTACTACGGGGTCTAACTCAGTGGTTCCGAAACGGATGATTTATTTCAGTTGTAATAGTAAAACGCACAAGGTGAAATGTAGAAATTGGGTAGTTCATCATCAGTTTCTAGGCCGTTTATTGTAAATAAGAATTTGTTCTTTACCTGTTAGATCTCTAGGGGCGCTATTTCATTTTTGGATAAAAAACGTTCCCGTTTTAAGCGCGATATTTTGTCACGAAAAGATGCTTGACTATGCATATTTTTGGAAAGAAAACACTCTGAAGTTTCAGAATCTGCAAAGATTTTGTCTGTAAGTGCCCCAGAACTCATTCTACAGGCGAAACCAAGATGATGCATCAACCAGGAATTAGCAGAATTTCTGAAGCTCTGTTTTCCATTGTCTCCTTATATGGCTGTGATTGCGCAAGGAATGAGCCTACACTTTCTGTCGTTCGCCCAAGGTCTTAGCAGCATTGTGACGTATTTGTAGGCATATCATTGGAAGATTGACCATAAGAGACTACATTTTCCAAGTGTCCGCCTGGTGTCCTGCGTGGAATTCGGTGCGCAATTGCCAGCTGCTCGTACTTTTCCATTTGATATAGGGGAGAAACCATGTGTCCAAGAACGATGTATCAATGAAGAGATATGTGAAAAACACCTTGATGATTGATTCTAAACAACGTTTGCCATGTTTTCAGTCGATATTATGGAGTTAATTTGGAAAAAAGTTCGCGTTTTGAGGACTGAATTTTTGGATTTTTTTTGGTAGCCAAATGTGATGTATAAAACGGAGCTATTTCTAATACACAAAGAATCTTTTTGGAAAAACTGAGCATCTGCTATCTAACTGAGAGTATCCTCATTGAAAACATCAGAAGTTCTTCAAAGGTAAATTATTTTATTTGAAGGCTTTTATGTTTTTGTTGAAATGTTGCGTGCTGGATGCTAACGCTAATGCTAACGCTAAATGCTAACGCTAAATGCTAACGCTAGCTAGCTACTTTTACACAAATGATTGTTTTCCTATGGTTGAGAAGAATATTTTGAAAATCTGAGATGACAGTGTTGTTTACAAAAGGCTAAGCTTGAGAGATGGCATATTTATTTCATTTCATTTGCGATTTTCATGAATAGTTAACGTTGTGTTATGCTTATGAGCTTGCTGATAGATTTACACAATCCTGGATACAGGGGTTTTTTCATAGCTAAACGTGACGCAGAAAACGGAGCGATTTGTCCTAAACAAATAATCTTTCAGGAAAAACTGAACATTTGCTATCTGAGAGTCTCCTCATTGAAAACATCTGAAGTTCTTCAAAGGTAAATGATTTTATTTGAATGCTTTTCTGTTTTTTTGTGTAAATGTTGCCAGCTGAATGCTAATGCTAAATGCTACGTTAGCCATCAATACTGTTACACAAATGCTTGTTTTGCAATGGTTGAGAAGCATATTTTGAAAATCTGAGATGACAGTGTTGTTAACAAAAGGCTAAGCTTGAGAGCTAGCATATTTATTTCATTTCATTTGCGATTTTCATGAATAGTTAACGTTGCGTTATGGTAATGAGCTTGAGTCTGTATTCACGATCCCGGATCCGGGATGGGGAGATCAGAAAGGTTAACTGACTTGCCTAGTTAAATAAAGGTTAAAGTAATTTTTTAATACATGTTTTAATTCATCAGTTCCTCGTGTCATGTTAGTCATTGCAGATCTTAAGAGAGACATTTATAACTGGTCTGAAATGTCCAGATCAACTAATCCAGATCAACTAGCACGTGTCAGCTAACGTTTTTTTAGCTTGTTTTTCTTTTAGCACATAGATTTTGTTTAATGTTTGAGTCACTCGGATATCACATCAATAAACATTATACATTGGCAAAATGTATAGAATTGCAAGAAAACGTGCTTCAAAAATTGCTACATTTTCTCTGCGCCCCATGACAAAATGTGTAGAATTGCAGGGAATAAGTTTTAAACCTGTCAAAACAGTTTGTGTCATGAACAGTGCTTGTGCCCATAGAAATAGACCTGGGAGAACAGAAGGGCGGGCTGTTGGTCCTGCTGCTCTGATTGGATAAAGAAATAGACCTGGGAGAACAGAAGGGCGGGCTGTTGGTCCTGCTGCTCTGATTGGATAAAGAAATAGACCTGGGAGAACAGAAGGGCGGGCTGTTGGTCCTGCTGCTCTGATTGGATAAAGAAATAAACCTGGGAGAACAGAAGGGCGGGGCTGTTGGTCCTGCTGCTCTGATTGGATAAAGAAATAGACCTGGGAGAACAGAAGGGCGGGCTGTTGGTCCTGCTGCTCTGATTGGATAAAGAAATAGACCTGGGAGAACAGAAGGGCGGGCTGTTGGTCCTGCTGCTCTGATTGGATAAAGAAATAAACCTGGGAGAACAGAAGGGCGGGGCTGTTGGTCCTGCTGCTCTGATTGGATAAATAAATAGACCTGGGAGAACAGAAGGGTGGGCTGTTGGTCCTGCTGCTCTGATTGGATAAAGAAATAGACCTGGGAGAACAGAAGGGCGGGCTGTTGGTTCTGCTGCTCTGATTGGATAAAGAAATAAACCTGGGAGAACAGAAGGGCGGGGCTGTTGGTCCTGCTGCTCTGATTGGATAAAGAAATAGACCTGGGAGAACAAAAGGGCGGGGCTGTTGGTCCTGCTGCTCTGATTGGATAAAGCGAAGCTGTATTTCTCATTCATAATTTCCCCCGGTCTTTTCCTGACATGTTTGGGTCTTGTCATTCAGATTGCTGCTGCCTCCTGTTAGTCTGCTACTATGATACAGCAATAGGTAAGAACACTTGCTATCAATGTGCATAATATCTAACAAGCAGAGCTTATTAACGCTAATTTATTAAGGACACACACACATACCAGTCCGCACGCTGCTCCTAATCTGCAACTTTTTTTGGTCGATAAATGTGCAGGGAGATTTTGCCAACATCTACTTAGCAATATTAAAACACTTCCGTTTTTTCCCCCCGATCACGAGTATCATCTGATTATCAACTGTCAATTTACGGATACGACTACAAAGCATTGCCATGTCGGCACACTCCTCTCATAAGATGAAGTTCCCAGAGTGTTACACTACGAAGCAAAGCTAGATCTACTCAGGCTGCTACAAAGCTAGATCTACTCAGGCTGCTACAAAGATAGATCTACTCAGGCCGCTACAAAGCTAGATCTACTCAGGCCGCTACAAAGCTAGATCTACTCAGGCCGCTACAAAGCTAGATCTACTCAGGCTGCTACAAAGCTAGATCTACTCAGGCTCCTACAAAGCTAGATCTACTCAGGCTGCTACAAAGCTAGATCTACTCAGGCTGCTACAAAGCTAGATCTACTCAGGCTGCTACAAAGCTAGATCTACTCAGGCTGCTACAAAGCTAGATCTACTCAGGCTGCTACAAAGCTAGATCTACTCAGGCTGCTACAAAGCTAGATCTACTCAGGCTGCTACAAAGCTAGATCTACTCAGGCCGCTACAAAGCTAGATCTACTCAGGCCGCTACAAAGCTAGATCTACTCAGGCTGCTACAAAGCTAGATCTACTTAGGCTGCTACAAAGCTAGATCTACTCAGGCTGCTACAAAGCTAGATCTACTCAGGCTGCTACAAAGCTAGATCTACTCAGGCCGCTACAAAGCTAGATCTACTCAGGCCGCTACAAAGCTAGATCTACTCAGGCCGCTACAAAGCTAGATCTACTCAGGCCGCTACAAAGATAGATCTACTCAGGCTGCTACAAAGCTAGATCTACTCAGGCTGCTACAAAGCTAGATCTATTCAGGCTGCTACAAAGCTAGATCTACTCAGGCTGCTACAAAGCTAGCCAGCTTCATCCGTATTACGACGGTTGATATTGCTCGTCCGCCTGCCGCTAACTCCAGCAGGCTTGTAACTGCGTGCATGTTGCGCGTCTTAATATAGATACAGCTACTACCGCGAAAGTATAACTGCCAGAATAAAGGAAACACCAATATAAGGTGTCTTAATATAGATACAGCGACTACAGAGAATGTATATATGAGAAAACACCAATATAAAGGTGTCTTAATATAGATACAGCAACTACAGAGAATGTATATATGAGAAAACACCAATATAAAGGTGTCTTAATATAGATACAGCGACTACAGAGAATGTATATATGATAAAACCCCACCATGAAGTGTGTTAATAGGGCGCTGGGCCACCATCAGAACAGCTTCAATGTGCTTTGACATAGATGGTTTACTTCGTGGTGACTGAGACGGCATGTGGTTTACATCGTGGTGACTGAGACGGCCACGTGGTTTACATCGTGGTGACTGAGACGGCCACGTGGTTTACATCGTGGTGACTGAGACGGCCATGTGGTTTACATCGTGGTGACTGAGACGGCCATGTGGTTTACATCGTGGTGACTGAGACGGCCATGTGGTTTACATCGTGGTGACTGAGACGGCCATGTGGTTTACATCGTGGTGACTGAGACGGCCATGTGGTTTACATCGTGGTGACTGAGACGGCCATGTGGTTTACATCGTGGTGACTGAGACGGCCATGTGGTTTACATCGTGGTGACTGAGACGGCCATGTGGTTTACATCGTGGTGACTGAGACGGCCCTGTGGTTTACATCGTGGTGACTGAGACGGCCATGTGGTTTACATCGTGGTGACTGAGACGGCCATGTGGTTTACATCGTGGTGACTGAGACGGCCATGTGGTTTACATCGTGGTGACTGAGACGGCCATGTGGTTTACATCGTGGTGACTGAGACGGCCATGTGGTTTACTTCGTGGTGACTGAGACGGCCATGTGGTTTACATCGTGGTGACTGAGACGGCCATGTGGTTTACATCGTGGTGACTGAGTCGGCCATGTGGTTTACATCGTGGTGACTGAGACGGCCATGTGGTTTACATCGTGGTGACAGAGACGGCCATGTGGTTTACATCGTGGTGACTGAGACGGCCATGGCACGTGGTTTACATCGTGGTGACTGAGACGGCCATGGCACGTGGTTTACATCGTGGTGACTGAGACGGCCATGGCACGTGGTTTACATCGTGGTGACTGAGACGGACATGTGGTTTACATCGTGGTGACTGAGACGGACATGTGGTTTACATCGTGGTGACTGAGACGGCCATGTGGTTTACATCGTGGTGACTGAGACGGTATGTGGTTTACATCGTGGTGACTGAGACGGCATGTGGTTTACATCGTGGTGACTGAGACGGCCATGTGGTTTACATCGTTACATTTAGTCCTCATTTGGACTAATCGTCTAAGAGTCCTTAAACATTCCAATACAATGTATAAAACAATCCCATGTCCACATATAGAACAGAGTCCCAACAGCAGAAATAACACACTGTCATATTGACCAGATAAATACTCTGTGAACAGACAGGCTCCTTCATCTACCATAGTCCTGCACAACCTTCACATCTTATAGTTAAGTGCTTCTAAAATATTGTATGAATGTATATATTTAAAAAGGCTTCTGGTTTGCTCAGATAAATTATTCAATGTCTGAATCTAAAATGTTGTCTTTCCCCATTTCTCTTTTCTGCCGGGATAAGATAAGATGGTGGACAAATGAGTTCTCCTTAGCAATCTCACTAGGATAAAGACCACCTCCATTCCTGTCATTAGTGAAAGATATTCTGATACCTCACTTCTCAAAATAGGGCTACTTAATGTTAGATCCCTTACTTCAAAGGCAATTATAGTCAATTAACTAATCACTGATAATAATCTTGATGTGGTTGGCCTGAATGAAACATGGCTTAAGCCTGATTAATTTACTGTGTTAAATGAGGCCTCACCTCCTGGCTACACTAGTGACCATATCCCCCGCGCATCCCGCAAAGGTGGAGGTGTTGCTAACATTTACGATAACAAATTTCAAATGTACACAAAAAAAAACGACTGCGTTTTCATCTTTTGAGCTTCTAGTCATGACATTGATGCAGCCTCCTCTCACTTTTTATAGCTGTTTACAGGCCTCCTGGGCCGTATCCAGCGTTCCTCACCGAGTTCCCTGAATCGGAACCTTGTAGTCATGGCAGATAATATTCATATTTTTGGTGACTTTAATATTCACATGGAAAAGTCCACAGACCCACTCCAAAAAGCATTCGGGGGCCATAATCGACTCAGTGGGGTTTGTCCAACATGTCTCCGGACCTACTCACAGCCACAGTCATACTCTGGACCTAGTTTTGTCCCGTGGAATAAATGTTGTGGATCTTAATGTTTTTCCTCATAATCCTGGACTATCGGACCACCACTTTATTACGTTTGCAATCGCAACAAATAATCTGCTCAGACCCCAACCAAGGACCATCAAAAGCTGCGCTACAAATTCTCAGATAACCCAAAGACGTCAGAGTACAAAAATCAGTTAGCCAACTGAGTAACTAAATGTAACCTTGTGTAATAGCCTAGATACAGTCGCACCCCAAAAACAAAAAACATTTGTCATAAGAAACTAGCTGGTATAGAAAAAATACCCGAGCCCTATATTTCTTATTGTCCCTAGAACAGCTGGAGGCAGGGTTTTCTCCTATAGAGCTCCATTTTTATGGAATGGTCTGCCTACCCATGTGAGAGACGCAGACTCAGTCTCGACCTTTAAGTCTTTACTGAAGACTCAGATCTTCAGTAGGTCCTATGATTGAGTGTAGTCTGGCTCAGGGGTGTGAAGGTGAACAGAAAGGCACTGGAGCCACGAACCACCCTTGCGGTCACTGCCTGGCCGGTTCCCCCCTCTCTGGGATTGTCTGCCTCTAACCCTATTAAGGGGGCTGAGTCAATGGCGCTCCTCCATGCCATCCCTAGGAGGGGTGTGTCACTTGAGTGGGTTGAGTCACTGACGTGATCTTCCTGTCTGGGTTGGCCCCCTCTCGGGTTTGTTTCCCATGGGGGAGATCTTTGTGGGCTATACTCAGCCTTGTCTCAGGGTAGTAAGTTGGTGGTTTGAAGATATCCCTCTAGTGGTGTGGGGGCTGTGCTTTGGCAAAGTGGGTGGGGTTATATCCTGCCTGGTTGGCCCTGTCCGGGGGTCTCGTCGGACGGGCCACAATGTCTCCTGACCCCTCCTTTCTCAGCCTACAGTATTTATGCTGTAATAGTCTATGTGTTGGGGGGGCTAGGGTCAGTCTGGTGTATTTCTCCTGTCTTATCCGGTGTCCTGTGTGAATTTAAGCACGCCCCCTCTAATTCTCTCTCAATTTCTTCTCTCGGAGGACCTGAGCCCTTGGACCATGCCTCAGGACTACCTGGCCTGATGACTCCTCTCCACGCTTCTTCTGTGGTTCCTGCTGTTCTAGGGAGTTGTTCCTAGCCACGGTGCTTCTACATCTGCATTGCTTGCTGTTTGGGGTTTTAGGCTGGGTTTCTGTACAGCACTTTGTGACATCATCGGTTAATGTAAAAGGGACTTTATAAATACATTTGATTGATTTTACCATTTGAAAGTAGTCAACTGGGTGGGACTTCCTATGGTTTAAGGAAGCATCACATAATTTCATCCAGGTAGGCAGGAGGGACCTGCCAATGAATTATACTCATGAGCAGAAGGATCACATAATTCCATCCAGCCTAGTGGTTAGAGCTTTGGGTCAGTAACCGAAAGGCTGCTGAATCGAATCCCTGAGTTGACAAGGTAAAAATTTGTCATTCTGCCCCTGACATGGTGGATGTTGATTAAGGCAGCTCTCCGCACCTCTCGGATTCAGAGGGGTTGGGTTAAATGTAGAAGACACATTTCAGTTAAGGTATTCAGTTGTACAAATGACTGGGTGTCCCAATTTCCCCAATCAGCAGTCATAAAAGCATGCCTTCTTTACTTTAAAGAACTACAAAATAGTGATTGTCAGGCAGCAGCTCTGAGATGACTTGGCATGAAATGAAACAAATGTAATACACACAACTGACATATTTTAGAGTAAATGAATGGTTAATATGTGAAGCGCAGTAACTGTCATCACTACCATCATGGGAGTTTTATTAACAGTTGTATCCTGTGCATTCAACCCCAATAATCGAAACAGAAAAGAGTTTATTTTTCTGAATCGAACCGACCTCAAAAATAACTAATCGCTCAGCGCAGCGGGGAATGGTCGTGTTCGTGTGTAAACCAAGTATATGTCGGGAGAAGAGTGGAGAATGCTAAAGGCTAGCTGCTATTCTGCCGACGTGTACTTGGTTTCCACAAGATCAATCCCCGCTACTGATAGCTAACGCTAGTTATCTCCATCCAGCCACTACCTATTGTGCGAACACCAATCCGATACTTGTTTTCAATCTGGGAGCGCACACTTTGGGGAAAGGGTGGAGAAACGGGACGCAACTAGCTAGCTAGAGAACGTTTCGTTTGCTAACAACCAAAGTCGTGGTTCTCACCTCCTCCATCTTGAATCCTTCAGGAATTATTGAAGCAGCTAGCTAAATGCTGTAGCGGGAAATGAATTTCTGAAATCGTCCACGTCCTTCCTCTGAAATGAAATGTTCACCACGAGGTCACGTTAGCTAGCGAATGAAATAGCCTCGCTACTAGTAGCACTTGCCATTACAATTTGACAAAGGTTAGCTAGCTAGGCTAACGGCAGCCAGGAAGCTAGCTAACTGCTTTGCTAAACCCGATTACAAAACTATTAAAATAGTACTTGGAAATATTGCCTGATCCGTGTTTACAGTTCAAGTTTGGCAACGTCACAGCATATTTTTCAACCGTATCATTGTGATATTTGACGAATTTCCAACAAAATTACGTGGACAGCTAATCCAGACGGCTGGCTAGCTACATCAGCGTCTTTCTGCTTCCGGTCTAACTTCCGGTCCGGATTAGCTTCTACTGTGGACTCCGCTATACCGCCACCACCAGTTCAGGAGCACATTGCAGTGGTGTTTTACAACATGTATATTTTAATTTCTTAATCCAAATAATGTTATTTTAATAATACTGAGTTGACTGTTATTGATATTTTATATGCAGAGCTCCTGAGGCATCACCTAAATGTGTAATACACAGAGTGAAATAGGAGAAGTCCAGGGGCTACATGACTCAGGCTGCTTCCCTGACTTGACCTCTACAAGATTATCAGCAGATTCCATCACCGTCATTTACCATCCTCTGACCACTCCCTCCGCTCAAACCATGAACTGACCCGCTCCTCTTCGGAGGATGCAGCGTTCAAAGACTCGGCCTCTATTCGTCGACCTGTCATTATATATTGCTTGTCATTTTTGTTGTTGCAGGGTAGCCTAGTGGTTAGAGCGTTGGACTAGGAACCGGAAGGTTGCAAGTTCAAACTCCCGAGCTGACAAGGTACAAATCTGTCATTCTGCCCCTGAACAAGGCAGTTAACCCACTGTTCCTAGGCCGTTATTGAAAATAAGAATTTGTTCTTCACTGACTTGCCAAGTTAAATAAAGGAAAAATACATTTTAAAAATGTGTTGTTGTGTTTGAAGCGTTTTGGGATTCTATGAAAAACCCTATAGAAGTGTAATAAATGATTAGTAGTAGTGTATTGTAAATCCCAGTAATATACTTCAGACGAGGGGGACGAGGGGTAGCCAACCCTTCTCACGCATCGCTAGTGGAGAAAAGCAACGAGTAGTAACAACTTTTACAAGTTGTAGATCACAAATCTTACTCTTAATACAATTCATTATCAATTAATGGTCTTCATTTTTCGGTTCCGCTTCCTGAACCATGAAACACATTATTTGAAGCCTGTTTTGTTGGGTGGGCCTTAGAATTTACTTCCATGAAAATTAGACCATTTGGAATTTACTTCCTGGATTGAAATAGCTGTGAAAACGACGGCAAAGATGATGGATATACTGACAGGATACAGTACGTCTCTCCGTTGGGAGTCGTTGTCCACAAAAGCGGCACGGCGGGCTGTCAAGCTTCGCTCTATCCTTTCTTTGGATTGGTGAATACATCTCATCTCATTATTGTAATCCAGTTTTGAATATTCAATGAGGGTTGTTGACGTCAACCGCCGTTATTCAATGGGGAGGGATGCTTTGCCCCAATTTCATGAATATGCATAGCCATCTTGAGACACCGCGGATTTAAAGTGTTTTTTTTTTTCTTAAAGTTTCGGGGATGTCACGTGTCCTACTTATATAAGTACACTCGTAACAACTTAAGCTTTACGCCTATTAGACCAAATAACTCAGGTAGCAAATCATTATTTGTTGAACAAATCCGACACTCTTGGGCTTCCATACAAAACTCCTTGCTTGGTGGGCGAAACAACGCCACCTGCTGGAGAGAGAAAGATTTCCCGCCGAGTTGGACACTCCGTTCCTTTTCCTCTGGTGAGGGCCACTTCCACGTTACTTCTGGGTCGTGTCCCATAATCTCTTGAATGGGCTTCAAGATTATATGATCAAAGTCATGAAAACACGGTCATTTAAGATATATACATTTGCTCATAACCGTTGCCTTTTACCAAAATATTTGACGCTCAGAAACGAATTCCCATCTCCTAAAGTTAGACATTTGAACTACCACTCTTGCAGCCTTGTTACCATGCTGGATCATGGTAAAAAAATATTATACTGGGTTTTGTGACTGAACCTACCAGTAGGTTTTTTTGTAGTCCTGCAAACCAGACTGTATAAAATAAGGACGAAGCCATCAATGGCGTCACCCCATTGTTTCCTATGTGAAGTCTCAGTGGCGCGTTTGAAGATCAGGAAGTGTCATTTCAGCATGTCGCCATTTTGCTATACGGAGGAGTTTTTGGAAAGATCACATGCAGTTTGAGCTACTCCAGGAAGTGACGTTGAAGGCTAGATCAGTACTGCTCTCTTTCATTGGGATGTGTGTGATTTTTAAATAATCGGTTCAAGGACATACCTTGTTTGGGGGCGGCAGGTACACCTAGTGGTTAGAGCGTTGGACTAGCAACCGGTTACTAGTTCAAATCCCCGAGCTGACAAGGTAAAAATCTGTCGTTCTGCCCCTGAACAGGCAGTTAACCCACTGCTCCTAGGCTGTCATTGAAAATAAGAATTTGTTCTTAACTGACTTGGTCAAAAGTATTGGTCATATTGTGTAACGAAAAAATAATGTGAACGAATATTGACCATGAAGTTTGCCATATTCCCATTGATTATAATGGGGGACTACAACTTTCTGAAAACACTGCCTCAGTACCCCGGTCGGCCTTGATATCCTAAATGAGAGAAGGCAGCTTGTTCTCCCCTGCTGTAAACTCTTGAAAGATAGTCTGTTGGGAGTTGTAGTTTATGATGAATGAAATGTAACCTTTCGGTTTCGTACTCTTTTTTGGGCATTAAATGAGTTGAAAACCGATATGGTAATTCATTCAAATGAAAACACATACATTTGACAATGCAGTTCCAGTCAAAAGTTTGGACACACCTACTCGTTCAAGGGTTTTTCTACATTGTAGAATAATAGTGAAAACATCACAACTATGAAATAACACATATGGAGTCATGTAGTAACCATAAAAAGTGTTAAACAAATCAAAATATATTTAAAAATGTTCAAAGTAGCCACCCTTTGCCTTGATGACAGTTTTGCACACTCTTGGCATTCTCTGAACCAGCTTCATGAGGTAATCACCTGCAGTGGTGTAAAGTACTTCAGTTAAAGTACTAGTTACATTTTGAATGCTTATAGCAGGACAGGAAAATGGTCTAATTCACACACTTATCAAGAGAACATCCCTGGTCATCCCGACTGTCTCTGATCTGGCGGAACAACTAAACACAAATGCTTGGTTTGTAAATGATGTCCGAGTGTTGGAGCCCCTGGCTATCTGTAAATAAAACAAAAGATAATTGTCCCATCTGGTTTTCTTAATACAAGGAAGTTGTAAGTAGTAATACTTCTACTTTTGACAGTTAAGTATATTTCAAATCAAATACTTTTATACTTTTACTCAAGTAGTATTTTACTGGGTGACTTTCACATTTACTTAAGTCATTTTCTATTAAGGTATCTATACTTTTACTCATTTGACAATTTGGTACTTTTTCTACCACTGGTGACCTGGAATGCACTTCAATTAACAGGTGTGCCTTGTTCAAAGTTCATTTGTGGAGTTTCTTTCCTTCTTAATGTGTTTGAGACAATCAGTTGTGTTGTGACAAGGTAGGGTTGGTATACAGAAGATAGCCCTATTTGGTAAAAGACCAAGTACACATTATGACAAGAACAGCTCAAAATAACAAAGAGAAACAGCAGTCCATCATTACTTTAAGACACGAAGATCAGTCAATCCGTAAAATGTAAATAACTTTGAAAGTTTCTTCAAATGCAGTCGCAAAAACCATCGAGCGCTATGATGAAACTGGCTCTCATTTGTTTTTCAACAGGACAATGACCCAAAACCCATCCCCAGGCTGTGTAAGGAGAGTGATAGAGGGCTGCATCAGATGACCTGGTCTCCACAATCACCTGACCTCAACCAAATCGAGATGGTTTGGGATAAGTTGGACCGCAGAGTGAAGGAAAAGCAGCCAACATGTGCTCAGCATATGTGGGAACTCCTTCAAGACTGTTGGAAAAAAACCTTTACGCATGAAGCTGGTTGAGAGAATGCCAAGAGTGTGCAAAGCTGTCATCAAGGCAAAGGGTGGCGACTTTGAAGAATCTAAAATATATTTATGTTTAAATATTGATTTGTTTAACACTTGGTTACTACACGATTCCATGTGTTACTTCGTAGTGTTGATGTCGTCACTATTATTCTACAATGTAGAAAATAGTACAAAATAATTAAAAACCCTTGAATGAGTAGGTGTCCAAACCTTTGCCTGGTACTATATATCTCAAATGAATTTGAAGATGCCCATTTGGAGCCCATTTTTAGCCTACAAAACCAGAACCCAGAAGTTAAAATGACACTTCACTTTCATAGGGTATTGAAATTCACCCCAACCCTGCAGTGTCATCTCTATGATCCTCTCCTCCATACCAGGTAACTAAGGTGTATCTTCTAACACACCTGAGGTAACTCTTGTTAATGACATTTGCTTACTGTGTATCACAAATGAAAGAACCAATCAAAGTCATTATTTACTTGGCTCTTTATTTTTCGACACAACACTACAGATAACATATTTTCATAATATTTAGCCGTCTTTGTTGAGCATAAACATCGAAATAAAAGAGAACTTCTTGTAAACATACACCAATGCCTTCAGAAACTATTCAGACCCCTTGACTTTTTACACATTCTGTTACATTACAGCCTTATTCCAAAATGGATTAATTATAAAATCCTCATCTATCTCCACACAACACAATACGACAATACCCCATAAAGACCCAATACCCCACAACGCCACAATACCCCACAACGCCATGCCACAACACCCCAATGCCCCATTACCCCACAACACCCCATAAAAACCCAATACCCCACAACAACTCAATACCCCATAAAAACCCAATACACCACAACGACTCAATATACCACAACACCCCACAACGACACAAAAATACCCCACAATGCCACAACAACGACACAAAAATACCCCACAATGCCACAACACCCCACAATGCCACAATGCCCCATAAAACCCAATACCCCACCATGACTCAATATCCCATAATGCCACAATGCCCCATAAAACCCAATACCCCATAATACCACAATAGCCCACAATATCCCATAAAAACCCACAGCGACACAGTGCCCCACAACGACACAGTGCCCCACAATGACACTATACCCCACAACGACACTATACCCCACTATACCCCACAATGACACTACACCCCACAACGACACTATACCCCACAATGACACTATACACCACAACGACACAGTGCCCCACAACGACACTACACCCCACAACGACACTACACCCCACAACGACACTACACCCCACAACGACACTACACCACACAACGACACTAGACCCCACAACGACACAGTGCCCCACAACGACACAGTGCCCCACAACGACACAGTGCCCCACAACGACACAGTGCCCCACAACGACACAGTGCCCCACAATGACACTATACCCCACAATGACACTATACCCCACAACGACACTATACCCCACTATACCCCACAATGACACTACACCCCACAACGACACTATACCCCACAATGACACTATACCCCACAATGACACTATACCCCACAACGACACAGTGCCCCACAACGACACTATACCCCACAACGACACTATACCCCACAACGACACTATACCCCACAACGACACTATACCCCACAACGACACTATACCCCACAACGACACTACACCCCACAACGACACTATACCCCACAATGACACTACACCCCACAACGACACTATACCCCACAATGACACTACACCCCACAACGACACTACACCCCACTATACCCCACAACGACACTACACCCCACTATACCCCACAACGACACTACACCCCACAACAACACTATACCCCACAATGACACTATACCCCACAATGACACTATACCCCACAACGACACTATACCCCACTATACCCCACAATGACACTACACCCCACAACGACACTATACCCCACAATGACACTATACCCCACAATGACACTATACCCCACAACGACACAGTGCCCCACAACGACACTATACCCCACAACGACACTATACCCCACAACGACACTATACCCCACAACGACACTATACCCCACTATACCCCACAACGACACTACACCCCACAATGACACTACACCCCACTATACCCCACAACGACACTACACCCCACTATACCCTACAACGACACTACACCCCACAACAACACTATACCCCACAACGACACTACACCCCACAACAACACTATACCCCACAACGACACTACACCCCACTATACCCCACAACGACACTACACCCCACAACAACACTATACCCCACAATGACACTATACCCCACAATGACACTATACCCCACAACGACACTATACCCCACTATACCCCACAATGACACTACACCCCACAACGACACTATACCCCACAATGACACTATACCCCACAATGACACTATACCCCACAACGACACAGTGCCCCACAACGACACTATACCCCACAACGACACTATACCCCACAACGACACTATACCCCACAACGACACTATACCCCACTATACCCCACAACGACACTACACCCCACAATGACACTACACCCCACTATACCCCACAACGACACTACACCCCACTATACCCCACAACGACACTACACCCCACAACAACACTATACCCCACAACGACACTACACCCCACAACGACACTATACCCCACAATGACACTACACCCCACTATACCCCACAACGACACTACACCCCACTATACCCCACAACGACACTACACCCCACAACAACACTATACCCCACAACGACACTATACCCCACAACGACACTACACCCCACAACGACACTACACCCCACAACGACACAATACTCCACTGTACCCCACAACGACACTACACCCCACAACGACACTACACCCCACAGCGACACTACACCCCACAACGACACTAGACCCCACAACGACACTACACCCCACCATACCCCACAACGACACTACACCCCACAACGACACTACACCCCACAACGACACTACACCCCACCATACCCCACAACGACACTATACCCCACAACGACACTACACCCCACAACGACACTACACCCCACCATACCCCACAACGACACTACACCCCACTACACCCCACAACGACACTACACCCCACAACGACACTACACCCCACAACGACACTACACCCCACAACGACACAGTGCCCCACAACGACACAGTGCCCCACAACGACACAGTGCCCCACAATGACACTATACCCCACAATGACACTATACCCCACAACGACACTATACCCCACTATACCCCACAATGACACTACACCCCACAACGACACTATACCCCACAATGACACTATACCCCACAACGACACAGTGCCCCACAACGACACTATACCCCACAACGACACTATACCCCACAACGACACTATACCCCACTATACCCCACAACGACACTACACCCCACAACGACACTATACCCCACAATGACACTACACCCCACTATACCCCACAACGACACTACACCCCACTATACCCCACAACGACACTACACCCCACAACAACACTATACCCCACAACGACACTATACCCCACAATGACACTATACCCCACAACGACACTACACCCCACAACGACACTACACCCCACAACGACACAATACTCCACTGTACCCCACAACGACACTACACCCCACAACGACACTACACCCCACAACGACACTACACCCCACAACGACACAATACTCCACTGTACCCCACAACGACACTACACCCCACAACGACACTACACCCCACAGCGACACTATACCCCACAACGACACTACACCCCACAACGACACTACACCCCACAACGACACTACACCCCACCATACCCCACAATGACACTATACCCCACAACGACACTACACCCCACAACGACACTACACCCCACCATACCCCACAACGACACTACACCCCACTACACCCCACAACGACACTACACCCCACAACGACACTACACCCCACAACGACACTACACCCCACAACGACACTACACCCCACCATACCCCACAACGACACTACAACCCACTATACCCCACAACGACACTACACCCCACAACGACACTACAACCCACTATACCCCACAACGACACTACACCCCACTATACCCCACAACGACACTATACCCCACAACGACACTATACCCCACTACACCCCACAATACCCACAACGACACAAACCTGAAACAGGTTTATAGACACGCTGGTAATTTTTTTGTTGGCAAAAAAAACAACATCTTATTTACATAATAATTCAGACCCTTTGTTGAGACTATAAATTGAGCTCAGGTGCATCCTGTTTCCATTGCTCATCCTTGAGATGTATCTACAACTTGATAGGAGTCCACCTGGTGTAAATTCAATTGACTGGACATGATTTGGAAAGGCACACACCTGTTTTTCAGCAGAAGGGACTGAAAGTCTAATCAGGATTGAGGGAAATCAGAACAGAGCAAAGGACAGAGAGATCCTTGATGAAAACTTGCTCCAGAGCGCTCAGACCGGGGCGAAGGTTCACCTTCCAACAGGACAACGACCCTAAAGCACACAGCCAAGACAACGCAGGAGTGACTTCGGGACACGTCTCTGAATGTCCTTGAGCGGCCCCGCCAGAGCTCGGAATTGAACCCGATCAATCATCTCTGGAGAGAACTGAAAATAGCTGTGCAGCAACGCTCCCCTTCCAACCTGACAGAGTCTGAGAGGATTTGCAGAGAAGAATGGGAGAAACTCCACAAATACAGGTGTGCCTAGCTTGTAGCGTCAAACCCAAGAAGACTATGCTGTAATCGCTGCCAAAGGTGCTTCAACAAAGTACTGACTAAAGGGTCTGAATATTTACAGCTGAAGTCAGAAGTTTACATACACTTTGGTTGGAGTCATTAAAACTCGTTTTTCAACCACTCCACAAATTTCTTGTTAACAATCTATAGTTTTGGCAAGTTGGTTAGGACATCTACTTTGTGCATGACAAGTAATTTTTCCAATAATTGTTTACAGATTATTTCACTGTATCACAATTCCAGTGGGTCAGAAGTTTACATACACTAAGTTGACTGTGCCTTTAAACAGCTTGGAAAATTCCAGACAATTATGTCATGGCTTTAGAAGCTTCTGATAGGCTATTTGACATCATTTGAGTCAATTGGAGGTGTATCTGTGGATGTATTTCAAGGCCTACCTTCAAACTCAGTGCCTCTTTTGCTTGACATCATGGGAAAATCAAAAGAAATCAGCCAAGAATTTCCCAATGCCTGAAGGTACCACGTTCATCTGTACAAACAATAGTACGCAAGTATAAACACCATGGGACCACGCAGACGTCATACCGCTCAGGAAGGAGACGCGTTCTGTCTCCTAGAGATGAACGTACTTTGGTGCGAAAAATAACAAATCAATCCCAGAACAACAGCAAAGGACCTTGTGAAGATGCTGGAGGAAACAGGTACAAAAGTATCTATAACCACAGTAGAACGAGTCCTATATCGACATAACCTGAAAGGCCGCTCAGCAAGGAAGAAGCCACTGCTCCAAAACCGCCATAAAAAAGCCAGACTACAGTTTGCAACTGCACATGGGAACCAAGATCGTACTTTTTGGAGAAATGTCATCTGGTCTGATGAAACAAAAATAGTACTGTTTGGTCATAATGACCATCGTTATGTTTGGAGGAAAAATGGGGAGACTTGCAAGCCGAAGAACACCATCCCAACCGTGAAGCACGGGGGTGGCAGCATCCTGTTGTGGGGGTGGCAGCATCCTGTTGTGGGGGTGCTTTGCTGCAGGAGGGACTGGTGCACTTCACAAAATAGATGGCATCATGAGGGAGGAAAATGATGTGGATATATTAAAGCAACATCTCAAGACATCAGTCAGGAAATTAAAGCTTGGTTGCAAATGGGTCTTCCAAATGGACAATGACCCCAAGCATACTTCCAAAGTTGTGGCAAAATGGCTTCAGGACAACAAAGTCAAGGTATTGGAGTGGCCATCACAAATCCCTGACCTCCATCCAATAGAAAATGTGTGGGCAGAACTGAAAAAGCGTGTGCGAGCAAGGAGGCCTACAAACCTGACTCAGTTACACCAGCTCTGTAAGGAGGAATAGGCCAAAATTCACCCAACTTATTGTGGAAGGCTACTCGAAACGTTTGACCCAAGTTGAAACAATTTAAAGGCAATGCTACCAAATACTAATTGAGTGTATGTAAACTTCTGACCCACTGAGGATGTGATGAAAGAAATAGAAGCTGAAATAAATAATTATCTCTACTATTATTCTGACATTTCACATTCTTAAAATAAAGTGGTGATTCTAACTGACAGGGAGTTTTTATTAGGATTAAATGTCAGGAATTGTGAAAAACTTAGTTTAAATGTTTTTTTTGTTATTTATTTTTTTTACCTTTATTTAACTAGGCAAGTCAGTTAAGAACAAATTCTTATTTTCAATGACGGCCTAGTGGGTTAACTGGTCTAGGAACAGTGGGTTAACTGCCTGTTCAGGGGCAGAACGACAGATTTGTACCTTGTCAGCTCGGGGGATTTGAACTTGCAACCTTCCGGTTACTAGCTCAACGCTCTAACCACTAGGCTACCCTGCCGCCCCGGCTAAGGAGTATGTAAATGTGAAATTTCCGGGGAAAAAAATACCTGTTTTTGCTTTGTCATTGGTATTGTGTGAATGTTGATGAGGGGAAAAAACAATTTAATCAATTTTAAAATAAGGCTTTAACGTAAACAAAACGTGTAAAAAGTCAAGGGGTCTGAATACTTTCCGAATGCACTGTATATATTTTACGTCAAGATGTTCAGGGCTAGTTCTTGTTTCCCCCCTTTCCACCATGCTACCGTTGACATAAGAGGTTGCCTCCTCCTCTTCATCTATGATACTATTGGCTCTTCAGTCTTGACCCCCGCCAGCCTGGTCCTCCTCAGGAAGTGAGATGTGGCGTCTCTTCTTGTGTCTCCGGCCACATTCGTCACAGCTGCAAGGTTTCTCTCCTGTATGAACTCTACTGTGTATGTTAAGGTCTGATGGTCTTGTTAAAGCCTTCCCACAGACAGAACAGGGGTAAGGTTTCTCTCCTGCATGAACTCTACTGTGTATGTTAAGGTCTGATGGTCTTGTTAAAGCCTTCCCACAGACAGAACAGGGGTAAGGTTTCTCTCCTGCATGAACTCTACTGTGTATGTTAAGGTCTGATGATCTTGTTAAAGCCTTCCCACAGACAGAACAGGGGTAAGGTTTCTCCCCATGCGTCTCCTTTGTGTCCAAAAGTGATGCTTCATCAGGTCTGCTCGTCTAAAACTCTTCCCACAAACAAAACATCTGTACGGTTTCACGTGTCGTGTCTTTTTCAGATCAAATAACCGTTGCCAGTCTTTCCCACACACAGAGCAACTGTATCTCTGAGCTTTGAGATTCCCCTAGGTTTCTTTAGGTTCTCCTGATGTAGAGGTTCTCCCCTCCGAACTTTCGCCTGTGTGAATGAGAAAACATAGGTTAAAAGGTCCAGTAACGTCAAACATGTGATTTCCTGTCTTTTATACACATTTCCACACTATGAGGTTGAAAAAAAAAATACTGTGAAGATATGAAAATAATAAAATCTTGCTTGAGAATTTGCTCTTATCTACGAAGATATTTGTTTATTTTCATTGAAAACAATCACAGCAGGTTAATAAAATAAAATGAAAATTCATATGGAGTTAAAAAACAGTGGCATTGGATTTTTAAATAAAAGAGCGATGTTCATTCAAAGTCAATATTGTATTCATGTAATTCATGGCTGTTCTGCTTCCACTTACCGAGACGATGAAGATCCCAACCAACCTCTTCTCCAGCTGAATGAATCAGACCACCAACTTTCTCATCTTCTCTCTCCCGCTCTCCTTCAATTGTAACAGGGTTTTGAAACTCAACAGGTGGTAAACCAGCATGAGTTTTCTGATGTCTCTGAAGTTTTTGAGAACTAATGAAGCTCTGGCCGCATTTAGTGCAGCTGTAAGGTTTCTCTCCTGTATGATATCTGTGGTGGACTTTAAGGCCTGCTGATCTCGCAAAACTCTTATCGCAGACAGAGCAGGAGAAAGGTTTCTCTCCAGTGTGTGTCCGGAAATGCTCCTTCAAGTAACGTGCTTCAGAAAAATTCTTCCCACACACAGAGCAGGAGTGGGATTTCCCTTCTATGTGCAACAGTCTGTGTTTACGCAGGGACGAAGCACATCCAAACTTCTTGTCACAATCAGGGCAAGGGTGTCGTTTCTCTCCAGTGTGCACTGACCGGTGGTCTTCAAGATACGCCTTCTCACTGAAACTCTTCCCACACACAGAGCAACTATAAGGTCTCTTTCCTGTGTGAGTCTTCTCGTGCTTCAGGAGTTGTTTAGACAAGGCAAAGCTTTGCTCACACATAGAACAGTGGTGGGGTTTCCCTGTGTGTTGCAGAGAGTGGTCCTTTAACTGATCTGGACGGCTGAAACTCTTTCCACAGACAGAGCAGGAGTGGGGTTTTTCTCCTGAGTGCATCAGGAAGTGTTCCTTCATGCGTGATTGTAAGCTAAAACCCTTCCCACACACAGAGCAAGAGTAAGGTTTCTCTTCTGCGTGTAACCACTGGTGCCTTTTCAAGGCTGAGGCAAAACCAAACCTCTTGTCACATTTGGAGCAGACGTAAGGTTTCTCTCCAGTGTGCACTATCTGGTGGTCTTGAAGATGTCTTTTGACACGGAACTCCTTTCCACACACAGAGCAAGGATATGGCTTTTCTCCTGTGTGTATTCTCATATGTATTAGCAGTTTTGATAACTTTTTGCAGTCTTGTCCGCACACTGAACAACAGTGAATTTTCTTAGCTGTGTGATTCCCCTGGTGTTGTTCAGGTAGTCCTGATGTAGAGGGACTCCCTTCACTGTCAGAGCAGTGGTCATGTCTCTCTGCTGTGGGATAAGATGGGATGGATAAACTACGTGAAAATTTGGAACTGTAACAAAAAATATTTTTTTGTCCTTGGAATAACTGAAAGTTAAACAAAGATGTATAAAAAAAAATGTTTTGCAATTCATGCCCTTACAGAATAAGTACCTTAAACTTACCAAAAGCAGGATCCTCTTCCTCCTCTTTCACTATGATAACCAGTGCTGGTGTAAAACCATGACTCTCTCCTGTGTGCGTTCTCTGGTGTTTGGTAAGATTTGACGATGAAGAGAAACTCTCCCCGCACACGGAGCAACTGTACAGCTTCTCTTCTGTGTGCAACGTCTGGTGTTTTTTCAGGTTTCCTTTGTCACTGAATTGTTTCCCGCAGACAGAGCAGGAGTAAGGTTTTTCTCCTGTGTGAGTTCTCATATGTATTTGTAGTTTTGATAACTTGTGACAGTTTTTTCCACACACTGAACAGTAGTGATTCTTCTTAGCTGTGTGATTCCCCTGGTGTTGTTCAGGTAGTCCTGTTGTAGAGGGACTCACTTCACTCTCAGAGCAGCGGTCAGGTCTCTCTGCTGTGGTAAAGACATAAATATGGATTAACTCAAATTAGTCAACACCCTGACTAAGTCAAAATGTTTGTTCCTGACGAAACAGAAAATAAATAATTGTAAATTTATAGGGCCCATACTTTTCTCGAAAATGCTACATGTTAGCTTTTCCCATGAGATAACCTGGCACGGTTAGCCCTAAGCTAACCACCAGAAGGATATTTTGAACCTCCAAATCAAGGTTGCTCCACTTAAAATCAAATAAAATGTTACTGGTCGCGTACACAGTGTTCTGCCGTTGTTATAGCAGGTGGAGCGAAAGGCTTATGTTTCTAGCTCCAACAGTGCAGTGTTACCTAGCAATATAAAACAATACATACAAATCCCACCAAAATGTATCAGAACAGTCCAGAATATATATATACAACGTATAGACAGTATATGAATAGGAACGGTGTGTACAACAGTAGTTATATAGGACAAACATAGACTAGAATACAGTATATACATATGAGGTGGGTGTACCAGGATGTAAACATAATTAAAGTGACCAGTGTTCAATGTCTATGTCCATAGGGCAGCAGGCTAAGGTGGTAGCCGGCTAGTAACAGTGACTATGTACATAGGGCAGCAGGTTAAGGTGGTAGCCGGCTAGTAACAGTGACTATGTACATAGGGCAGCAGTCTAAGGTGGTAGCTGGCTAGTAACAGTGACTATGTCCATAGGGCAGCAGGTTAAGGTGGTAGCCGGCTAGTAACAGTGACTATGTCCATAGGGCAGCAGTCTAAGGTGGTAGCTGGCTAGTAACAGTGTCTATGTCCATAGGGCAGCAGGTTAAGGTGGTAGCCGGCTAGTAACAGTGACTATGTCCATAGGGCAGCAGGCTAAGGTGGTAGCCGGCTAGTAACAGTGACTATGCCCATAGGGCAGCAGGCTAAGGTGGTAGCCGGCTAGTAACAGTGTCTATGTCCATAGGGCAGCAGTCTAAGGTGGTAGCCGGCTAGTAACAGTGTCTATGTCCATAGGGCAGCAGTCTAAGGTGGTAGCCGGCTAGTAACAGTGTCTATGCCCATAGATAGGGCAGCAGTCTAAGGTGGTAGCCAGTTAGTAACAGTGTCTATGTCCATAGATAGGGCAGCAGTCTAAGGTGGTAGCCAGTTAGTAACAGTGTCTATGTCCATAGATAGGGCAGCAGTCTAAGGTGGTAGCCGGCTAGTAACAGTGTCTATGTCCATAGATAGGGCAGCAGGCTAAGGTGGTAGCCGGCTAGTAACAGTGATTATGTACATAGGGCAGCAGTCTAAGGTGGTAGCCAGCTAGTAACAGTGATTATGTCCATAGGGCAGCAGTCTAAGGTGGTAGCCGGCTAGTAACAGTGTCTATGTACATAGGGCAGCAGTCTAAGGTGGTAGCCAGCTAGTAACAGTGACTATGTCCATAGGGCAGCAGTCTAAGGTGGTAGCCAGCTAGTAACAGTAATTATGTCCATAGGGCAGCAGTCTAAGGTGGTAGCCAGCTAGTAACAGTGATTATGTCCATAGGGCAGCAGTCTAAGGTGGTAGCCAGCTAGTAACAGTGACTATGTCCATAATGCAGCAGTCTAAGGTGGTAGCCAGCTAGTAACAGTGACTATGTCCATAATGCAGCAGGCTAAGGTGGTAGCCGGCTAGTAACAGTGATTATGTCCATAGGGCAGCAGTCTAAGGTGGTAGCCAGCTAGTAACAGTGTCTATGTCCATAGGGCAGCAGTCTAAGGTGGTAGCCGGCTAGTAACAGTGACTAAGTTCAGTGCAGGGTACTGGGCGGAGGCCTGCTAGTGGTGAATATTTAACAGTCTGATGGCCAGATAGAAGCTGTTTTTCAATCTCTCTGTTCCAGCTTTAAAGCACCTGTACTGTCTCCGCCTTCTAGATGGTGGCAGGGTGGACAGGCTGTGGCTCGGGTCCATTATGATCTTCTAGATGGTAGCAGGGTGAACAGGCTGTGGCTCGGGTCCATTATGATCTTCTAGATGGTAGCAGGGTGAACAGGCTGTGGCTCGGGTCCATTATGATCTTCTAGATGGTAGCAGGGTGAACAGGCTGTGGCTCGGGTCCATTATGATCTTCTAGATGGTGGCAGGGTGGACAGGCTGTGGCTCGGGTCCATTATGATCTTCTAGATGGTAGCAGGGTGGACAGGCTGTGGCTCGGGTCCATTATGATCTTCTAGATGGTAGCAGGGTGGACAGGCTGTGGCTCGGGTCCATTATGATCTTCTAGATGGTAGCAGGGTGAACAGGATGTGGCTCGGGTGGCTGAAGTCCATTATGAGGATCTTCTAGATGGTAGCAGGGTGAACAGGATGTGGCTCGGGTCCATTATGATCTTCTAGATGGTAGCTTGGGGAACAGGATGTGGCTCGGGTGGCTGAAGTCCATTATGAGGATCTTCTAGATGGTAGCAGGGTGAACAGGCTGTGGCTCGGGTGGCTGAAGTCCATTATGATGATCTTCTAGATGGTAGCAGGGTGAACAGGCTGTGGCTCGGGTCCATTATGATCTTCTAGATGGTAGCTTGGTGAACAGGCTGTGGCTCGGGTGGCTGAAGTCCATTATGATGATCTTCTAGATGGTAGCAGGGTGAACAGGCTGTGGCTCGGGTGGCTGAAGTCCATTATGATGATCTTCTAGATGGTAGCAGGGTGAACAGGCTGTGGCTCGGGTGGCTGAAGTCCATTATGATGATCTTCTAGATGGTAGCAGGGTGAACAGGCTGTGGCTCGGGTCCATTATGATCTTCTAGATGGTAGCAGGGTGAACAGGCTGTGGCTTGGGTCCATTATGATCTTCTAGATGGTAGCAGGGGGAACAGGCTGTGGCTCGGGTGGCTGAAGTCCATTATGATGATCTTCTAGATGGTATTAGGGTGAACAGGCTGTGGCTCGGGTCCATTATGATCTTCTAGATGGTAGCAGGGTGAACAGGATGTGGCTCGGGTCCATTATGATCTTTCTTGGCCTTCCTGTGACACCGGGGGCTGTAGATGTCCTGGAGGGCAGGCAGCGTGCTCCCAGTGATGCGTTGGGCTGAAGTCGCCACCCTCTGTGGTTGCGGACGGTGCATTTACCGTACCAGGCGGTGATACAGCCCGACGGGATGCTCTCAATGGTGCATCTGTAGAAGTTTGAGGGTCTCCGGGGGCCAAGTCAAATTTCCTGAGCCTCCTGGGAAGGTTGATGAGGCGCTGTTATGCCTTCACGACACGGCCTGTGTGACTGGATCATTTCAGGTTGTCAGTGATGGGCCTTAAGCTTTTCACCACCTTCGTCTCTCTCTCTGCCGTCTCCAGGATCAGCTCCTTCATTTTGTTGACGTTGACGGAGAGGTTATTTCCCTGGCTCCACTCCACCAGGGCCCTCACCTCCGTGAGGCCGTCTCGTTGTTTTTGGTAATCAAACGATCCCAACACAACAAGCTAAAATTTCAGGCGGCAGTTTCAAACAGCGCTTACACAAAAAGGGTATTATCATCATTTGTACATTGTCACAGTATGATTCCATCCTCAGCGTGGACATACAGGACCAGGACGTACAGGACCAGGACATACAGGACCAGGACATACAGGACCAGGGCATACAGGACATACAGGACCAGGACGTACAGGACCAGGACGTACAGGACCAGGACATACAGGACCAGGACATACAGGACCAGGACATACAGGACCAGGACATACAGGACCAGGACATACAGGACCAGGACATACAGGACCAGGACATACAGGACCAGGACATACAGGACCAGGACATACAGGACCAGGACATACAGGACATACAGGACATACAGGACCAGGACATACAGGACCAGGACATACAGGACCAGGACATACAGGACATACAGGACCAGGACATACAGGACAAGGACATACAGGACCAGGACATACAGGACCAGGACATACAGGACCAGGACATACAGGACCAGGACATACAGGACAAGGACATACAGGACCAGGACATACAGGACCAGGACATACAGGACCAGGACATACAGGACCAGGACATACAGGACATACAGGACCAGGACATACAGGACCAGGAAATACAGGACCAGGACATACAGGACCAGGACATACAGGACCAGGACATACAGGACCAGGACATACAGGACAAGGACATACAGGACAAGGACATACAGGACATACAGGACATACAGGACATACAGGACATACAGGACCAGGACATACAGGACATACAGCACCAGGACGTACAGGACCAGGACATACAGGACCAGGACATACAGGACATACAGGACATACAGGACCAGGACATACAGGACATACAGGACCAGGACATACAGGACATACAGGACATACAGGACCAGGACATACAGGACATACAGGACCAGGACATACAGGACCAGGACATACAGGACCAGGACATACAGGACCAGGACATACAGGACATACAGGACCAGGACATACAGGACCAGGACATACAGGACATACAGGACATACAGGACCAGGACATACAGGACCAGGACATACAGGACATACAGGACCAGGACATACAGGACATACAGGACCAGGACATACAGGACATACAGGACCAGGACATAGAGGACATACAGGACATACAGGACCAGGACATACAGGACCAGGACATACAGGACATACAGCACCAGGACATACAGGACCAGGACATACAGGACATACAGGACATACAGGACCAGGACATACAGGACCAGGACATACAGGACATACAGCACCAGGACATACAGGACCAGGACATACAGGACATACAGGACCAGGACATACAGGACCAGGACATACAGGACCAGGACATACAGGACCAGGACATACAGGACCAGGACGTACAGGACCAGGACATACAGGAGGAGGACATACAGGACCAGGACATACAGGACCAGGACATACAGGACCAGTTAGTTAAAAGTTTGGAAAACTACTAATTCAAGGGTTTTTATTTGTTACTAATTTCTATATTGTAGAAAAACAGTTTAATAACACATATGGAATCATGTAGTAACCAGAACAAGTGTTAAACAAATCAAAATATAGTTTATATTTTAGATTCTTCAAAGTAGCCATCCTTTGCCTTGATGACAGCTTTGCACACTCTTGGCAATCTCTCAACCAGCTTCATGAGGTAATCACCTGGAATGCATTTTAATTAACAGGTGTGCCTTGTTAAAAGTGAATTTGTGGAATTTCTTTCCTTCTTAATGCGTTTGAGCCAATCAGTTGTGTTGTGACAAGGTTGTTATTCAGAAGATAGCCCTATTTGGTAAAAACAAGTCCATATTATGGAAATAAAAGATCAAATAAGCAAAGAGAAACAACAATCCATCATTATTTTAAGACATGAAGGTTAGTCAATTCAGAAAATGTCAAGAACTTTGAAAGTTTCTTCAAGTGCAGTAGCAAAAACCATCAAGCGCTATGATGAAACTGGCTCCCATGAGGAACGTCAAAGGAAAGGAAGACCCAGAGTTACCTCTGCTGCAAGAGGATACATTCATTAGAGTCACCAGCCTCAGAATGCAGCCCAGATAAATGCTTCAGAGTTCAAGTGACAAAAATGGTAATAAAAACAGACATCTAAACATCAACTGTTCAGAGGAGACTGCGTGAATCAGACCTTCATGGTCAAATTGCTGCAAAGAAACCACTACTGACGGACACCTATAAGAAGAGGAGACTTGCTTTGGCCAAGAAAAACGAGCAATTAGACCGGTGGAAATCAGTCCTTTGGTCTGGAGTCCAAATTGGAGATTTTTGTTTCCAACCGCCGTCTCTTTGTGAGACGCAGAGTAGGTGAACGGATGATCTCTGCATGTGTGGTTCCCACTGTGAAGCTTGGAGGAGGAGGTGTGATGGTGCTTTGCTGGTGACACTGTCAGGGATTTATTTATAATATTCAAGGCACACCTAACCAGCATGGCTACCACAGAATTCTGCAGTGATATGCCATCCCATCTGGTTTGTGCTTAGAGGGACTATCATTTGTTTTTCAACAGGACAATGACCTAACACACCTCCAGGTTGTGTAAGGGCTATTTTACCAATTTTATACAGGACCAGGGCTCAGCATATGCGGGAACTCCTTTAAGACTGTTGGAAAAGCATTCCAGGTGAAGTTGGTTGAGAGCATGCCAAGAGTGTTCAAAGCTGTCATCAAGGCAAAGGGTGGCTACTTTGAAGAATCCCAAATATAAAATAAATTGTTTTGTATCCTACATGATTCCCATGTGTTATTTCATAGTTTTGATGTCTTCACTATTATTCTATAATGTAGAAAATAGTAAAAATAAAGAAAAACCCTTGAATGAGTAGGTGTGTCCAAACTTTAAACTGGTACTGTATATTCACACAATATGTAAAAAAAAAATATATATATATATTGGCTGATGTGGAATTTGTTACAGGAAATAATAATGCTATCAGCTGGTCGTGTTAGCATAGGGCTACTTTTCTCATGCTATCAGCTGGTTGTGTTAGCATAGGGCTACGTTTTCTCAAGCTATCAGCTGGTCGTGTTAGCACAGGGCTACGTTGTCTCATGCTATCAGCTGGTCGTGTAGCATAGGGCTATGTTTTCTCAAGCTATCAGCTGGTCGTGTTAGCATAGGGCTACGTTTTCTCAAGCTATCAGCTGGTCGTGTTAGCAAAGGGCTATGTTTTCTCATGTTGTCAGCTGGTTGTGTTAGCACAGGGCTAGGTTTTCTCAAACTATGAGCTGGTCGTGTTAGCACAGGGCTACATTTTCTCATGGTTAAAGCTTAAGCAAGAGGTCGCAAGTATGGACCCATTAAATATCAAAGCTATAGTACAACAAACACTTTTACTCACCAAAAGCAGGATCCTCCTCCTCCTCTTTCACATCCAGTACAACAGACTCCTCTACCACTGCAGACACCTGCTGCTGTGATCCCTGTCCAGGAGCTTGGCTCAGGCTAGCCACAGGTCCTTCTCCAGCATGGAGACAGGACTGATTTGCCGACGATAATTTATTTCTGCAGAGAGAGCAGGGGTAAGGTTTCACCTTAGTGTGAACTCGCTGGTGTCTTTTGAGGAGTGGTGAAGCTGAGAAACTCTTATCACACCGACAGCAGTGGTACGGGTTCTCTCCGGTGTGCTGTTGCATGTGTATCTTGAAAGTCCACGATTGGCTGAATTCCTTCCCACATTCTGAGCAGCTGTATTGTGCGACACTAGTGTGGGATTGTTTGTGTCTTGCTAGAGAGCTACGGTGAACAAAGGTATTTTTACAGGAGGTACACCGGTAAGGTTTCTTTCCATCAGCATTGACAAAAACAACAATTTCCTCCTCTTTGACATTAATTGCCAGCTCCTGTTCCTCGTCTTCGATCTTGATATTCATAGTTTTACTGCCCGATGACGCCATATCTGGAATTCCCAGTGTACACTGGTTGCTATGGTTACTGGCATGGTTGCATTGACGTTTGCGAAGACCTTCGGTCGAAGCAAAACCCCTCCCACAATCAGAGCACTCGTAAGGTTTATCTCCAGTGTGCACAGTCTGATGCTGCCTGAGCCTTGATGGTGACTCGTATCTCTTCCCACACTGTGAGCATTGGTAAGGTTTCGGTGTGGGTGCTCCTGTATGGCGTCGTACGTGTCTCGATAGAGTTCCCTTACAGCCAAAGCTCATCTCGCAGTAGGAGCACTGGTGAGGTCTCTCCCCTGTGTGCTTTCTCATGTGCATCTTCAGTTCATATGCAGAGAAACATTCCTTTCCACAATCGGAGCACGGGTGCTTCTTTGTCGCGTCTGGCTGTTTCTCTCCAGGGTGGGTCATCTGATGTCTTTCCAGGTGGGGCTGTAGTGTGAATCGCTTCCCGCACACAGAGCACTGGTAAGGCTTTTCTCCTGTATGTGTTCGGAAGTGTCTCTTCAGTTTGGAGGGGTGAACAAAGTCTTTCCCACATATTGGACAGACGGAAGACTCCTTAGCAAGGTTTGTGTGTGTTCTCAGGTGTCTGTTGAAATTAGATGGGTGAGCGATCTCTATTCCACATTCTGGGCAGCGCCAAAACTTCTTAGGTCTAGGATTCTCCTGGTGCTGTTCAGGTTCTGTTGGTGCCCCATCACTAGAGCTGGTGTTAGAACTCGCTCCTCGTTCAACTGGAAAATAAGGGGGGGGGGGGTCATTCAACCTCAAAAAACACAAGAGGCTTTTAACACCCGCGTTCTGAAATCGTTTCTATAGTTAGATAACATAAGCGTTCCTGAAACATTTGTGTTCAAATGATGTGATTTGATCTCTGAGGAATACAGCTAATTGATAGCACCCAACAGGTCAGGGACAAAGTTGTGGAGAAGTACAGATCAGGGTTGGGTTATAAAAAAATATCAGAAACTTTGAACATCCCAAAGAGCACCATTAAATCCATTATTAAAAAATGGATAGAATATGTCACCACAACACACCTGTGGGCAACCTGAGAGGGCTGCCCACCAAAACTCACAGACCAGGTAAGGGGGGCATTAATCAGAGAGGCAACAAAGAGACCAACGATAACCCTGAAGGAGCTGCAAAGCTCCACAGCGGAGACTGGAATATCTGTCCATAGGGCCACTTTAAGCCGTACACTCCACAGAGCTGTTTTTAAAAAAAACCTTTTTAACTAGGCAAGTCAGTTAAGAACAAATTCTTATTTTCAATGACGGCCTAGGAACAGTGGGTTAACTGCCTTGTTCAGGGGCAGACCGACAGATTTGTACCTTGTCAGCTCGGGGATTTGAACTTGCAACATTCCGGTTACTAGTCCAACGCTCTAACCACTAGGGTACCCTGCCGCCCCTTTACGGAATAGTGACCATAAAAAAGCCATTGCTTAAAGAAAAAAAATAAGCATGAAGCACAAAGACACTCCCCAAACATATGGAAGACTGGTGCTCCTGGTGCTGTTCAGGTTCTGTCTGGTCAGATGAGACTAAAATTGAGCTTTTTGGCCATCAAGGAAAACGCTGTCTGGCGAAAACCCAACACTTCTCATTTCACAGAGAACACCATCCCCACAGTGAAGCATGGTGGTGACAGCATCTGGTCAGAATGGAAGGAATGATGGTTGGCGCCAAATACAGGGAAATTCTTGAGGGAAACCTGTTTCAGTCTTCCAGAAATTTGAGACTGGGACGGAGGTTCACCTTCCAGCAGGACAATGACCCTAAGCATTCGGCTAAAACAACACTCGAGTGGTTTAAGAGGAAACATTTAAATGTCTTGTAAGGACCTAGTCAAAGCCCAGACCTCAATCCAATTGAAAAGCTGTGGTACGACTTAAAGATTGCTGTACACCGGCGGAACCCATCCAACTTGAAGGAGCTGGAGCATTTTTGCCTTGACGATTGGGCAAAAATCCCAGTGGCTAGATGTGCCAAGCTTATAGAGACATACCCCAAGAGACATGCAGCTGTAATTTCTGCAAAAGGTGGCTCGACAAAGTATTGACTTTGGGGTGTTGAATAGTAATGAACGCTCAAGTTCAGTTTTTTTTGTCTTATTTCTTGTTTGTTTCACAATATAAAATATTTTGCATCTTCAAAGTTGTAGGCATGTTGTGTCAATCAAACGATACAACCCCCTCAAAAAAATCTATTTTAATTCCAGGTTGTAAAAGCAACAAAATAGTAAAAATGCCAAGGGGGGGGTGAACACTTTCACAAGTCACTGTATGTCTGACGAGAACTGCGGCTTGGAGTATTGCTTCTTTGTAATGCATTCCTTGTGAATCTGGTGATTTTATTTTATTCCCATGTTCAGACAAAATTCGACAATGAAGATGCATTATTTGCCATTAATTATTGTGGAAGAACCAGGTTTTGCCCACTAGAGTTTGGTTAAAGCATCAGGCTGCTAAGAGATGGACAAACAACTGCTTTCATGGTTGGACTGGCTTGACTTGTGAGAATGACCACACAATTTATTTTCATTATGATAAAAAGCTATTGGTTTTCTACCCAAAGTTGCATGGAAAATGTTTTGATCCACTTAATAAACACAGGAGACCAGTAAAATTGATAAAATGATGTGGCAGTAGCAGGAATAGTGGCATCTATCGGGAAAAACCTGGCACTTGCACACAAATGTATGGTAAATAATGCAAGTTATTTAAAAGGCTAATTTCTCTGAACAGATGAAAACAAAACATCACCAGATTCACAGGGAATGCATTACATAGTATGGAGAAGCAATACTCCAAGCCGCAGCTTCGTACTACTTGTCAAACATAGAGAACTGATACTATACACTGGTTGTTAGGGTGAGATTGGCATTGGGGTGTAGGGTCGGTTGGTGCCTTTTGAGAATTTTATTGGATTTCTCATACACTATGTGGTCAATGCTCGTCAAACATCTCATTCCATAACCATGGGCATTAATATGGCCTCATTTTGATATGGACTCACTTCCACCAAACGTTATAGTTGGCACTATGCATTCGGACAGGTAGCGTTCTTCTGGCCTTGGCCAAACCCAGATTAGTCCGTCGGACTGCCAGATGGTGAAGCGTGATTCATCATTCCAGAAAACATGTTTCCACTGCACCAGATTCCAATGGCGGCGAGCTTTCCACCACTCCAACCGAAGATTGGCATTGCGCATGGTGAAACCTGTGTGGCTGCTCAGCCATGGAAACCCATTTCATGAAGCTCTCGCCGAAGAGTTCTTGTGCTGACGTTGCTTCCAGAAGCAGTTTGGAACTCGGTAGTGAGTGTTGCAACAGAGGGAAGTTTGGAACTCGGTAGTGAGTGTTGCAACAGAGGGCAGTTTGGAACTCGGTAGTGAGTGTTGCAACAGAGGGCAGTTTGGAACTCGGTAGTGAGTGTTGCAACAGAGGGCAGTTTGGAACTCGGTAGTGAGTGTTGCAACAGAGGGCAGTTTGGAACTCGGTAGTGAGTGTTGCAACAGAGGGCAGTTTGGAACTCGGTAGTGAGTGTTGCAACAGAGGGCAGTTTGGAACTCGGTAGTGAGTGTTGCAACAGAGGGCAGTTTGGAACTCGGTAGTGAGTGTTGTAACAGAGGACAGTTTGGAACTCAGTAGTGAGTGTTGTAACAGAGGCAGTTTGGAACTCGGTAGTGTTGCAACTGAGGACATATGATTTGTACACGCTACAGCACTCTGTGGTCCTGTTCTGTGAGCTTGTGTGGCCTACCACCATGCGGCTGAGCCGTTGTTGCTCCTAGACGTCTCCACTTCACAATAACAGCACTTACAACCGACCGGGGCAGTTGAGCTCTTCAGTCCAATGATGATGCCACGTTGAAAGTCACCGAGCTCTTCAGTAAGGCCGTTCTACTACCAATGTTTGTTTATGGAGATTGCATGGCTGTGTGATTGATTTTATTTTATAAATGTTTTCAATTTAATTTGACATGTTTTATTATTATTTTTTACCCCTTTTTCGTGATATCTAAATTGGTTGTTCCATTCTTGTCCCATCGTTGCAACTCTCATACGGACTCGGAGAGACGAAGTTCGAGAGCTTTTGTCCACATAGTGTATCTTACTCAATGGAAGGACTAAGTTTGATGCAGATCAGATGTGGGTATTTATTGACTATTATGTCAATACTACAAATCAAAAGGGCCCATTTGGATTCAATCAATTAGCTTCATTTCTCAGAGATTAAATGTAATTTCAACAACAAAATAATGTTGCAGGAAAGCGAATCTTATCTGTTACCAACTACAGACGCAATTTCATAAGAATCATTGTGATGGTGGTTGTCATGGCTACCTGAAATGACATGGAATGATTCAAGGGGTAAACAAAACTTATGACTATTTTATAGCTATTATCGGTCACTGTCCTGTGTTTTTATTCCATAAACAATTAACCTTTTACTGAATTAAACAGATAGTCCATCTACAGATAGTGTGACTATCTAAACAAATAGTGGGTCCATCTGTACAGCAGCTACAGATGGACTATCTGTTGCTTAGCAACTGCTTGCCACGGTTACAGTTATGTTTAGAATAAGGGTAAGGTTAGGGTTATGTTTAGAATAAGGTTAGGGCCAGGGTTATGTTTAGAATAAGGGTAAGGTTGGGGTTATGTTTAGAATAAGGGTAAGGTTGGGGTTATGTTTAGAATAAGGGTAAGGTTAGGGTTATGTTTAGAATAAGGGTAAGGTTATGTTTAGAATAAGGGTAAGGTTACAGTTACGTTTAGAATAAGGGTAAGGTTAGGGCCAGGGTTATGTTTAGAATAAGGGTAAGGTTAGGGCCAGGGTTATGTTTAGAATAAGGGTAAGGTTAGGGCCAGGGTTATGTTTAGAATAAGGGTAAGGTTAGGGTTATGTTTAGAATAAGGGTAAGATTAGGGTTATGTTTAGAATTAGGGTAAGGTTAGGGCCAGGGTTATGTTTAGAATAAGGTTATGTCTAGAATAAGGGTAAGGTTTGGGCTAGTAGATAGCTAGTTGACATGCTACTAATGTCTTTAGAGAATCTACAGGTGGACTATCCAAATAAAGTGTTACCAATTAAACTGCTATATATATAATGGAACTGTATAATCTCTGAGATGTAATTAATTAATGTTTATTTACCAGTATTGTCCCAGTCTTCCTCCTCCTTGACTACAATGTTAAATCTGGGTATTTCACTGCAGTTGTCGATGTCTCTATGGTTAGAGTCAGGAACCAGTGACTCTGGAGGGTTGGGTTCAGTGGAGCAGGAGAGAGGGGGGATGGATGGGTCAGCAGAATCCTAAAACAAAGAATAAGATGTTAAAGAGGCAATCTGTAGTTTCTACATTCATTTCATGACATATGAATTACTTCTATGTACCCATTGACCCATTCTGTGGTTCCCCATCAGAACCCAAAATATAAACTTGTTATACTCCGATGTTTGTAAATAAAGTAAATGTAAACAAACACTATATAACCTCAAAACATGGTTAAAACTATCATTTTCATATCATGGGTGGTCAGTCCTTGCATCAATAGCCCTGTTTATGAATTTGAGAGTGGTTACATTTCTTCAGGCCACCTCTCAGCTTTTTTATTAGCTTCTAAGAGGGGAGGCAAGACCCTTTGTGATCGTTTCAACTACTAATTGAAGCTTTAATACTGAGCTAAATGAATGATCTAACTAGCTAATGCTTTAGGCATAGCCATCCCGACTGGTTTAGCATTAGTTAGTCATTCTCACCTCATCCATCGTGAATTCTTCAGAAATAGTTTCCTATGAAAGAGTTGGGTCACTGAATTAAACTAAAGCAGATTCTTCTCAAATCCCCGACAGTTCACCACGAGGTCACATTATCTAGCGGATTACTTTCCATACAACTCAGATAGCTAACTAGCTAGGCCAACGGTAGCTAGATCATTTACTTTCATAGACCAGATAGCAAAAGTGTATGAACTGGTCGTTGAAAATATCGCTAGATCCACGTATATAGCCCGAGTTGGGCAAAATCCAAGTCTTATTTAAACGACATCAAATGATAGACACATTTCAGACACTACCAAACTTAGCTAGCTAGCTAGCTATCAACATAAGCATCTTCTTTCTTCCAGCCCAGCTTCCGGGTTAGATTCTTCTGTCAATCCGCATTACCGCAAAACAGCAGAAGGCTCTACGGGACACTAGCTTGTTACTATCGTTACAGTTTGAAAATATTGAAATGTTTTACCGGTACAATCAATAATATATGCATGGTTAGCTACCAGCTAGCTACATTAGTGTCTTCCTGCTTCCGGCCTAACTTCCGTCCTCGACTCTGCTGCCGACTCATTCTGCGTTACCGCCACCACCAGTTCACCGTCTTCTATGTGTCATGGCGGTCTGCAAACAAACGTTTATTTGCATGCCGCCATCTACTGTGCAATCATGATCTGACCAATTCTGTGCTACCATGAAAATAATATAACAACCAAATACCAACTTCTACCACCCAGTGGCGGTTCTAGACCATTTCAACTGGGCGGGGGGGGGGGGGGGGGGGGGGGGGGGGGGGGGGGGGGGGCGGGGGGGGCAAGCTGGGGCCAGTTGAACTGTTAGAGGGGCCAGTTACATTAGACGTTATTGTTGTCATATCGTTTTCTTCACTGCATTGCAGGCATTAGCAGGCAAAATACCATGTTCGGTGTGGCCACTGTCTAATAACGGTAAAAATAAATTTAAAAAAACGATAGCAAAAATTTGTTATGTAAAGAATTGTCATACTCCACATTTAGGGGTGGCCACAAGGGGGTCCAAAATTGTTTTCACAGGGGCACTGGCATATAAAAAAAACTGAAATATCTAATTTACATAAGTATTCAAACCCTTTACTCAGTACTTTGTTGAAGCACTTTTGGCAGCGATGACAGCCTCGAGTCTTCTTGGGTATGACGCAACAAGTTTGGCACACCTGTATTTACGGAGTTTCTCCCATTCCTCTCTGCAGATCCTCTCAAGCTCTGTCAGGTTGGATGGGGAGCATCGCTGCACAGCTATTTTCAGGTCTCTCCAGAGATATTTGATCGGGTTCAAGTCCTATCTCAGGCTGAGCCACTCAAGGACATTGACTTGTCCCGAAGCCATTCCTGTGTTGTCTTGGCTGTGTGCTTAGGGTCGTTATCCTGTTGGAAGGTGAACCTTCGTCCCAGTCAGAGGTCCTGAGCGTTCTGGAGCAGGTTTTCATCAAGGATCTCTCTGTATTATGCTCGGTTCATCTTTTCCTCGAGCCTGACTAGTCTACCAGTCCCTGCCGCTGAAAAACAACCCCACAGCATGATGCTGCCACCACCATGCTTCACTGTAGGGATGGTGCCAGGTTTCCTCCAGATGTGACACTTGGCATTCAGGCCAAAGAGTTCAATCTTGGTTTCATCAGACCAGAGAATCTTGTTTTTAGGAGCCTTATGGAAAACTCCAAGCAGGCTTTCATGTGTATTTTACTGAGGAGTGGCTTCTGTCTGGCCACTCGGGTTCTTGGTCAACTCCCTGATTGCTCAGTTTGGCCAGGCAACCAGCACTAGGAGTCTTGGTGGTTCCAAACTTCTATTTAAGAATGATGAAAGCAACTGGTCTTGGGGACAATGCTGTAGAATTTATTTGGTACCCTTCCCCAGATCTGTGCCTCGACACAATCCTGTCTCTGAGCTCTACAGACAATTTCTTCAACCTCATGGCTTGGTTTTTGCTCTGACATGCACTGTCAACTGTGAGACCTTATATAGAAAGGCGTGTGCCTTTCCAAATCATGTCCAATCAATTGACATTACAACAGGTGGACTCCAATCAAGTTGTATAACCATCTCAAGGATGAGCAATGGAAACAGGATGCATCTGAGCTCAATTGCGAGTCTCTTAGCAAAGAGTCTGAATACTTATGTAAATAAGATATTTCTGTTTTATTTTTATTTGCAAAAATGTCTAAAAACATGTTTTTGCTTTGTCATTGTGGGGTATTGTTTGTAGATTGCTGAGGAAGATTTTTTATTTAATCCATGTAACGCTCCGGGTGTCGTGGGTGTGGAGTCAGACGCAGGAAACAGAGAGTTCAATACTGTGCTATTTAATGCACTCGCGAAACACTGGGTTGTCAAAAACAAATGCCCCAAACACGGGGGACGAAAACAGTACAGCAGAATACATGACCAGGAACAAACACGTTCGTCTACTTCATTCACGAAGGTTATATTAATTAATCCCGCACAAAGAAACAGGCGGCTGTCTAATAAAGCCCAACTAATTATTAACTAACAGGTGCTAACAATAAACATACAAGGAGGGGAATGAAAGAAAACCAGTGGCCGGCGACGACGACCGCCGAGCGCCACCCGAACGGGAAGGGGAGCCACCCGAACGGGAAGGGGAGCCACCCGAACGGGAAGGGGAGCCACCCGAACGGGAAGGGGAGCCACCCGAACGGGAAGGGGAGCCACCCGAACGGAAAGGGGAGCCACCCGAACGGAAAGGGGAGCCACCCGAACGGGAAGGGGAGCCACCCGAACGGGAAGGGGAGCCACCCGAACGGGAAGGGGAGCCACCCTCGGTCGGACTCGTGACAATCCATTTTAGAATAAGAATGTAACTTAACAAAATGTGGAAAAGGTCAAGGGGTCTGAATGCTTTCCGAAGGCACTGTATATCATACTGAAACACTCCTTAGTATTGTTCAGCAGATCAACAACCAAAAACACTCCCCAACCCTCCTACCCCATTAAACTGTATCTATATCATACTGAAACACTCCTTAGTATTGTTCAGCAGATCAACAACCAAAAACCCTCCCCAACCCTCCTACCCCATTAAACTGTATCTATATCATACTGAAACACTCCTTAGTATTGTTCAGCAGATCAACAGCCAAAAACACTCCCCAACCCTCCTACCCCATTAAACTGTATCTATATCATGCTGACCCCCCCCCCCCTTAGGATTGTTCAGCAGGTTAAGAACCATTTCAAATGTAACATCTGTTACCCCCCCAATATATATTTTTCCGTCTCCACAATAACCTTCAATCTGGCATTTCTTCTTTCCACAACCCGAGTCGTATTGATAACCGTACCAATAAAAGCTACGAAGTCAACTTTATTTATGTGACCTGGAAATCATGCCAGGACGAGCAGAAACACCCCGACATTAGGTCTACTCATGGAAACCATGCCAGGACGAGCAGAAACACCTCGACATTAGGTCTACTCATGGAAACCATGCCAGGACGAGCAGAAACACCCCGACATTAGGTCTACTCATGGAAACCATGCCAGGACGAGCAGAAACACCCCGACATTAGGTCTACTCATGGAAACCATGCCAGGACGAGCAGAAACACCCCGACATTAGGTCTACTCATGGAAACCATGCCAGGACGAGCAGAAACACCCCGACATTAGGTCTACTCATGGAAACCATGCCAGGACGAGCAGAAACACCCCGACATTAGGTCTACTCATGGAAACCATGCCAGGACGAGCAGAAACACCCCGACATTAGGTCTACTCATGGAAACCATGCCAGGACGAGCAGAAACACCCAACATTAGGTCTACTCATGGAAACCATGCCAGGACGAGCAGAAACACCCTGACATTAGGTCTACTCATGGAAACCATGCCAGGACGAGCAGAAACACCCCAACATTAGGTCTACTCATGGAAACCATGCCAGGACGGGCAGAAACACCACGACATTAGGTCTACTCATGGAAACCATGCCAGGATGAGCAGAAACACCACGACATTAGGTCTACTCATGGAAACCATGCCAGGACGAGCAGAAACACCCCGACATTAGGTCTACTCAGTCAGGAGCAGCCATGAAGTTCCATCATTCCACTGTAGTTCCACCAATCTGTCTAACAGCCTCTGCATACGATACATCATGACTCATGTTATATCTCTGAGCCTCTCTCTGCACCTGGCTTCTTCCAGAAATGCCTTCTTGAACATGTGTACTTTCATGTACCTTAATAACAAACTCGAATATAATATGTACATATAAATAAAATGTGAAATCACAAAGCTGTTTAGACGCAGAGAAAATTCAAAGTTGGTGAAGATTAATGTCCTGAATGGACAACAGTAGTGTCGAAAAAAAACTGGAACAACGATGAAATTGTCTAAAATTGGAGTGGAGGTAAATTAATGATGTTGATTCGCTTCTTGTTCAGGTGCATTTGTTGAGTGAGGATGCATATGTAGGAAACCCGTTTGAGGAGTTAAAAATGGTGAAATATGCACTGGGAAAAGTGGAGTCTGTCAGAGTGACCAGGAGTGGTCTTATTTTGATTCGTTGTATTTGTGAAGAACAGAGGAAGTTTGCAGTGGGCTTCAAGAGAACCCGGACAACAGAAGTATCGTGCTTTGAACTTGGGAGTAGAACTCCCGTCAGAGGAGTCATCTGGGGGTGAAGACGGGTGTTCAGGTTGAATACACGAAGAGAATCCCTGGTGTGGTTGGTTCCTGGCGTCTGACCCGCTGGGTGAATGGGAGAAACAGAAGTCTGTCGGTCCTGTTGTTTTACGATGAAGAGCATCTACCTACGCATGTGAAGCTTGGTTATGTCAGATACACTGGAAGAGCTTTCATTCCCAAACCACTGCAGAGGAAGAGCTGTAAAGGATCTGGCCACGGTTCAAGTGTGTGCAGACTGACGGAGTATAATGAAGAACGGTGTGTAGAAGGACGACAGTGCGGTAATTGTGGTGGGGATCACGATCCTGAGTTCCCGGAGTGTCCTGTAAGGGTGAAGGAGATTAAGGTGTCAAAAGTTAGAGCGGCCAATCGAATCTCCCGTGCTGAGGCAAATTAACATAATTCATAAAACAAGTGATGCTTGTGAAGGTGTGGTGGTGGACTCACTTCAGCCTGTAGTAAATGTTTACTGCCAGTCAAAAGATACCCCTGTCTGTTAAAAAAGGTGGATTTTGTGACATTCATTTCCACAGTTATAAACTGTACGGCTCAAGTCTCAAAGAAGTCAAAGAAACTAGACATTATTGTGGCTGCGGAAGAAAAAGTATCAGGGACTTTTAAGGATTTTACAACGAAAGACAAGCCCTCCCACGTGGTCTAAAAAGGAAGGACAATACAATCACGAGGATTCCCTTTTATAGACAGACAGACGCACTGAAAAAGCATTGGGAAAACAACCCTCACAATACGAGCTGGAAGTACATGGGTCTATTAACGGAACTTTCTGACGAACAAAAATATTTGAATGGGGAGAAAATTATGAAATGAAACAATAAGGCCCGAGGATGTGTGATATATGGCCAATAAACCACGGCTAAGGGCTGTTCTTAAGCACGACGCAACGCGGAGTGCCTGGACACAGCCCTTAGCTGTGGTATATTGGCTATATATCACACACCCCCGAGGAGCCTTATTGCTATAAACTGGTTACCAACGTAATTAGAGCAGTAAAACTAAATGGTTTGTCATACCCATGGTATACGGTCTGATATACCATGGCTTTGAGCCAATCAGAATTCAGGGCTCAGTAGGGGGATGTTTCCTTTTTTATTTTACTGAGTGTTAGAAGGGATAGGGTATTTGTATATTTTTTCCAAGCAAAGTATTAGGGAGTTATACTCCAGTTCAGTAGGTGGCGGTAATTCAGCATTTACTGGATGCCAACCGCCGTCAAACCTCATCAAAGAAGAAGCAGCCATGATTGGTTGAGATATTAAGGGGGTTTGGACATTCATGAGAAAGTCTCCATTCTTTCGCTCAAGGCTTCTCTGTCAAATGGCACCTCCTGCTCTCTGTTACCGTGGAGATTTGAGAGTGGAGTTGATGGCCGACGAGCTTCAATAAGGTTTCTACTGACTCCTTGTGGATTTGTGTAACTTTTGAAGCCAAAACACACACACATTATTACATTCACGTTCAGTAAATTCACAAATGATTGTTCTTTTATAATTAACACTAAACTCTTAAGTATAGGCAACTGTAAGAAAAACGAGCTGCGATGAGGCAGGCCTATTCGTTCAGCAATTCAAAAAATGGACAGCGACAGAAATTCAGATGTTTAGGCCTCACAGAGAAAGACAGAAACCCAGACTCAGCGGTTAGCCTACTATTTGAAGTATTTTATTAGGCTAAAAAGGAATGAATCATCTTCACTATGGGTTACGAAAAGAGAACAGAATGAATCATCTTCACTATGGGTTACGAAAAGAGAACAGAATGAATCATCTTCACTATGGGTTATGAAAAGAGAACAGAATGAATCATCTTCACTATGGGTTACGAAAAGAGAACAGAATGAATCATCTTCACTATGGGTTATGAAAAGAGAACAGAATGAATCATCTTCACTATGGGTTACGAAAAGAGAACAGAATGAATCATCTTCACTATGGGTTATGAAAAGAGAACAGAATGAATCATCTTCACTATGGGTTATGAAAAGAGAACAGAATTAATCATCTTCACTCTGGGTTACGAAAAGAGAACAGAATGAATCATCTTCACTCTTGGTTATGAAAAGAGAACAGAATGAATCATCTTCACTCTTGGTTACGAAAAGAGAACAGAATGAATCATCTTCACTGTGGGTTATGAAAAGAGAACAGAATGAATCATCTTCACTCTGGGTTACGAAAAGAGAACAGAATGAATCATCTTCACTCTGGGTTACGAAAAGAGAACAGAATGAATCATCTTCACTCTTGGTTATGAAAAGAGAACAGAATGAATCATCTTCACTCTGGGTTATGAAAAGAGAACAGAATGAATCATATTCACTGTGGGTTATGAAAAGAGAACAGAATGAATCATCTTCACTATGGGTTACGAAAAGAGAACAGAATGAATCATCTTCACTATGGGTTATGAAAAGAGAACAGAATGAATCATCTTCACTCTTGGTTACGAAAAGAGAACAGGACGATACAATCACGAGGATTCCCTTTTATAGACAGACAGACAGTACATGGGTCTATTAACGGAACTTTTTGACGAACAAAAATATTTGAATGGGGAGAGACTGGCAAACATGGTTACGAGGAAGGGATACTATAATATAATATGTTGTTGGGTCTCTATCTCACCACCATCATGGAGAAAATCACAAGAGATAATTATAACACAGAAAAGTAAAGAAAAACAATTAAATGCATCATTCTTACATTACCTAAAATTATTAATAAGCTACTAATGAGATAGACCTATATAAGCAATATAACAATGCAGATGTACAAACTATGGCAAAAAGCTCTGGCCACGTTCAGCACAGCTGTAAGGTTTCTCTTCTGTATGAACTCGATTTGTGCATTTTAAAGGTCTGATGATCTTGCTTAAAGTCTTCCCACAGACAGAACATGGGTAAGGTTTCTCCCCATGTGTCTCCTTTGTGTGTCCACAGGTGTTGTTTCACGAGGTCTGCTCGTCTAAAACTCTCCTGTGTGCACTGTCATTTAGTCTTTTTCAGATCAAAAAAACGTTGCCAGTCTGTCCCACACACAGAGCAACTGTATCTATGAGCTTTGAGATTCCCCTAGGTTTCTTTAGGTTCATTCTCCTGATGTAGAGGTTCTCCCCTCCGAACTTTCGTCTGTGTGAATGAGAAAACATAGGTTAGAAGGTCCAGTAACGTCAAACATGTGATTTCCTGTCTTTTATACACATTTCCACACTAGGAGGTTGGAAAAAAATACTGTTAATTTTAAATTATGATAATACCCTTCTAGCGTAAGTGCTGTTTGAATTTTGAAATTTCAATCTGTTTTGGTGGGATGGACATGACATCACCAGGCGGTAAAGTATTTAACAGACCAATAAGAAAGAGAGTTCCAAACATCTCTGCTAATAACAGCTAATTTTCATTTTCCCCCTCCCTACTCAGACAACTCCCAGACAGTCCTAGCAAAATTCTTGCTTGAGATGTTGCTTGTTCATCGTTGACCATTTTAATTGAAAACAATCACAGCAAGGTACTTCATTTTTACCCAGAAATGATTTCACAAAAAATGGCTGCATTGGATTTTTAAATAAAAGAGCGATGTTCATTCAAAGTCAATATTGTATTCATGTAATTCATGGCTGTTCTGCTTCCACTTACCGAGACGATGAAGATCCCAACCAACCTCTTCTCCATCTGAATTAATCAGACCACCAACTTCCTCATCTTCTCCCTCCCGCTCTCCTTCAATTGTAACAGGGTTTTGAAACTCAACAGGTGGTAAACCAGCATGAGTTTTCTGATGTCTCTGAAGTTTTTGAGAACTAATGAAGCTCTGGCCGCATTTAGTGCAGCTGTAAGGTTTCTCTCCTGTATGATATCTGTGGTGGACTTTAAGGCCTGCTAATCTTACAAAACTCTTATTGCAGACAGGGCAAGGGTGTCGTTTCTCTCCAGTGTGCACTGACTGGTGGTCTTCAAGATACCCCTTCTCACTGAAACACTTCCCACACACAGAACAGTAGTGAGGTTTCCCTGCGTGTTGCAGAGAGTGGTCCTTTAGCTGATCTGGACGGCTGAAACCCTTCCCACACACAGAACAGCAGTGGGGTTTCCCTGCGTGTTGCAGAGAGTGGTCCTTTAACTGATCTGGACGGCCGAAACCCTTCCCACACACAGAGCAGGAGTAAGGTTTCTCTTCTGCGTGTAACCACTGGTGCCTTTTCAAGGCTGAGGCAAAACCAAACCTCTTGTCACATTTGGAGCAGACGTAAGGTTTCTCTCCAGTGTGCACTTTCTGGTGGTCTTGAAGATGTCTTTTTACACGGAACTGCTTTCCACACACAGAGCAAGGGTATGGCTTTTCTCCTGTGTGTATTCTCATATGTATTAACAGTGATGATAGCTTTTGGCAATCTCTTCCGCACACTGAACAGCAGTGAGAGCTCTTTGCTGTGTGATTCTCCTGTTTTTTTTTAGGATCTCCTGATGTAGAGTGACTCACTTCACTGTCAGTGCAGTGGTTATGTCTCTCTGCTGTGGAATAAGATGGGATGGATAAACTATGTGAAAATGTGGAATTGTCACCATAGTTCTTTTTTTCCCCTTTGAATAACTGAAAGTAATATAAATAATGATTAATAAAAAATGTTTTGCAATTCAAGCCCTTACATAATAAGTACCTTTAACTTACCAAAAGCAGGATCCTCGTCCTCCTCTTTCACTTTGATAACCAGTGGTGGTGTAAAACCACACTCTTCTACAGCTACAGACACTTGACTCTCTCCTGTGTGCGTTCTCTGGTGTTTGGTAAGATTTGACGATGAAGAGAAACTCTCACCGCACACGGAGCAACTGTACAGCTTCTCTCCTGTGTGCACCGTCTGGTGTTTTTTCAGGTTTCCTTTGTCACTGAATTGCTTCCCGCAGACAGAGCAGGAGTAAGGTTTTTCTCCCGTGTGAGTTCTCATGTGTATTTGTAGTTTTGATAACTTCTGACAATTTTTTCCACACACTAAACAGCAGTGAATCTTCTTAACTGTGTGATTCCACTGGTGTTGTTCAGGTAATCCTGATGTAGAGGGACATCCTTCACTCTCAGAGCAGTTGTCAGGTCTCTCTGCTGTGGGATAAGATGGGATGGATAAACAATGTGTAATGTGGAATTATATATATTTTTTCCCCCTTTGAATAACTGAAAGTAACGCAATGATTGGTTTAAAAAAATAATGTTTTGCAATTCATGCCCTTACAGAATAAGTACCTTAAACTTACCAAAAGCAGGATCCTCTTCCTCCTCTTTCACTATGATAACCAGTGGTGGTGTAAAACCATGACTCTCTCCTGTGTGCGTTCTCTGGTGATTGGTAAGAATTGACGATGAAGAGAAACTCTCCCCGCACACAGAACAACTGTACAACTTCTCTTCTGTGTGCAACGTCTGGTGTTTTTTCAGGTTTCCTTTGTCACTGAATTGCTTCCCGCAGACAGAGCAGGAGTAAGGTTTTTCTCCTGTGTGAGTTCTCATGTGTATTTGTAGTTTTGATAACTTGTGACAGTTTTTTCCACACACTGAACAAAAGTGAATCTTCTTAGCTGTGTGATTCCCCTTGTGTTGTTCAGGTAGTCCTGATGTAGAGGGACTCCCTTCACTGTCAGAGCAGTGGTCAGGTCTCTCTGCTGTGGGATAAGATGGGATGGATAAACTATGCGAAAATGTGGAACTAACTATATATTTTTCCCTTCGAATAACAAAGTAATACAAAGTTTGATAAAAACAAATGTTTTGCAATTCAAGCCCTTACAGAATGAGTACCTTTAACTTACCAAAAGCAGGATCCTCGTCCTCCTCTTTCACTTTGATAACCAGTGGTGGTGTAAAACCACACTCTTCTACAGCTACAGACACTTGACTCTCTCCTGTGTGCGTTCTCTGGTGTTTGGTAAGATTTGACGATGAAGAGAAACTCTCCCCGCACACGGAGCAACTGTACAGCTTCTCTCCTGTGTGCAACGTCTGGTGTTTTTTCAGGTTTCCTTTCTCACTGAATTGCTTCCCGCAGACAGAGCAGGAGTAAGGTTTTTCTCCTGTGTGAGTTCTCATGTGTATTTGTAGCTTTGATAACTTGTGACAGTTCTTTCCACACACTGAGCAAAAGTGAATCTTTTTAGCTGTGTGATTCCCCTGGTGTTGTTCAGGTAGTCCTGTTGTAGAGGGACTCCCTTCACTCTCAGAGCAGTGGTCAGGTCTCTCTTCTGTGGTAAAGACATAAATATGGATTAACTCAAATTAGTCAAGACCCTGACTAAGTCAAAATGTTTGTTCCTGACGAAACAGAAAATAAATATTGTAAATTTATAGGGTCCGGTCCATACTTTTCTCGAAAATGCTACATGTTAGCTTTTGCCATGAGATAACCTGGCACGGTTAGCCCTAAGCTAACCACCACAGGGATATTTTAAACCTCCAAATCAAGGTTGCTCCACTTAAAATCAAATAAAATGTTACTGGTCGTGTACACAGTATTCTGCCGTTGTTATAGCAGGTGACGCTAAATGCTTATGTTTCTAGCTCCAACAGTGCAGTGTTACCTAGCAATACATTTTGGTGGGATTTGTATGTATCAGAACAGTCCGGAATATATATATATATAAATAATGGTGTGTATAGACAGTAAGGTCAGTATATGAATAGAAAAGGTGTGTACAGCAGTAGTTAAATAGGTATATACATATGAAGTCGGTAAAACAGTATATAAACATAATTGCACATCATCTGCACATCACTCCAGTATTAATGCTAAGTTGTAATTATTTCGCCTCTATGGCCTACCTCACATTTTAAATTATTATTATTTTATTACACCTTTATTTAACCAGGTAGGCCAGGTGAGAACACCTCTATTTAACCTCGGTGGGCCAGTTGAGAACACCTCTATTTAACCAGGTAGGCCAGGTGAGAACACCTCTATTTAACCAGGTGGGCCAGTTGAGAACACCTTTATTTAACCAGGTAGGCCAGGTGAGAACACCTTTATTTAACCAGGTGGGCCAGTTGAGAACACCTTTATTTAACCAGGTGGGCCAGTTGAGAACACCTTTATTTAACCAGGTAGGCCAGTTGAGAACAAGTTCTCATTTACAACTGCGACCTGGCCAAAATAAAGCAAAGCAGTGCGACACACACAACAACACAGAGTTACACATGGAATAAACAAACATAGTCAATAACACAATAGAAAAGTCTATATACAGTGTGTGCAAATGAGCTAAGATTAGGGAGGTAAGGCAATAAATAGGCCGTAGTTTCGAAGTAATTACAATTTAGCAATTAAAACACTGGAGTGAGATGTGCAGAAGATGAATGTGCAAGTAGAGATACTGGGGTGCAAAGGAGCAAAAAAAATATATATATATGGGGATGAGGTAGTTGGATGGGCTATTTACAGATGGGCTATGTACAGGTGCAATGATCTGTAAGATGCTCTGACAGCTGATGCTTAAAGTTAGTGAGGGAGATATGAGTCTCCAGCTCCAGTGATTTTTGCAGTTTGTTCCAGTCATTGGCAGCAGAGAACTGGAAGGATAGGCGGCCAAAGGAGGAATTGGCTCTGGGGGTGAGGAACAGCGAACGGAGGAAATGTCATGCTGAAACAGGAAAGGGCCTTCACCAAACTGTTGCTCTAAGATTTCCCTTCGCTGGAACTAAGGAGCCTAGCCCGAACCATGAAAAACAGCCCCAGACCGTTATTCCTCCTCCACCAAACTTTACAGTTGGCACTATGCATTTGGGCATGATTCATCAATCCAGAAAACACGTTAGCACTGCTCCAGAGTCCAATGGCAGCGAACCTTACACCACTCCAACCGACGCTTGACATTGCGATCTTAGGCTCATGGAAACCCATTTCATGAAGCTCCCGACAAACAGTTATTGTGCTGAAGTTACTTCCAGAGGCAATTTTGGAACTCGGTAGTGTGTGTTGCAACCGAGGACAAGACGATTTTTACGTGCTACAGCACTCGGCAGTCCCGTTCCCGTGAGCTTGTGTGGCCTACCACTTCGCGGCTGAGCCGTTGTTGCTCCTAGATGTTTGCACTTCACAATAACAGCACTTACAGTTGATCGGGGCAGTTGAGCTCTTCAGTACGGGCCATTCTATTACCAATGTTTGTTTATGTCGATTGCATGGCCGTGTGCTTGATTTTATACACCTGTCAGCAACGGGTGTGGCTGAAATAGCCAAATCCACTAATATGTCCACATACTTTTGTCCACGTAGTGTATCTTACTCAATGGAAGGACTAAGTTTGATGCAGATCAGATGTGGGTATTTATTGACTATTATGTGAATCCTACAAATCAAAAGGGCCCATTTGGATTCAATCAATTAGCTTCATTTCTCAGAGATTAAATGTAGTTTCAACAACAAAATAATGTTGCAGGAAAGCGAATCTTATCTGTTACCAACTACAGACGCAATTTCATAAGAATCATTGTGATGGTGGTTGTCATGGCTACCTGAAATGACATGGAATGATTCAAGGGGTAAACAAAACTTATGACTATTTTATAGCTATTATGGGTCACTGTCCTGTGTTCTTATTCCATAAACAATTAACCTTTTACTGAATTAAACAGATAGTGTGACCATCTGTACAACAGCTACAGATGGACTATATGTTGCTTAGCAACTGCTTGCCAAGGTTACAGTTCTGTTTAGAATAAGGGTAAGGTTAGGGCCAGGGTTATGTTTAGAATAAGGGTAAGGTTAGGGCCAGGGTTATGTTTAGAATAAGGGTAAGGTTAGGGCCAGGGTTATGTTTAGAATAAGGGTAAGGTTAGGGCTAGTAGATAGTTTGCTCAGCTGGTAGGTCATGGCACTTCTAACGCCAGGGTTGTGGGTTCGATTCCCATGGAGGACCCGTACAACAACAACAAGGTTTGAAAATGTATGCACTCACTAAACTGTAAGTCGCTCTGGATCAGAGAGTCTGCTAAATGACTCACTACTGTAGTGGCTCTGGATCAGAGAGTCTGCTAAATGACTCACTACTGTAGTGGCTCTGGATCAGAGAGTCTGCTAAATGACTCACTACTGTAGTGGCTCTGGATCAGAGAGTCTGCTAAATGACTCACTACTGTAGTGGCTCTGGATCAGAGAGTCTGTTAAATGACTCACTACTGGGGCGGCAGGGTAGCCTAGTGGTTCGAATCCCCGAGCTGACAAGGTACAAATCTGTCGTTCTGCCCCTGAACAGGCAGTTAACCCACTGTTCCTAGGCCGTCATTGAAAATAAGAATTTGTTCTTAACTGACTTGCCTGGTTAAATAAAGGTAAAATAAAATAAATAAACTGTAGTAACTCTGGACCAGAGAGTCTGCTAAATGACTACAATGTGAATGTATTAGTTGACATGCTACTGATGTCTTTAGAGAATCTACAGGTGGACTATCCAAATAAAGTGTTACCAATTAAACTGCTATATATAAAATGGAACTGTATAATCTCTGAGATGTCATTTATGAAGCATGTTTATTTACCAGTATTATCCACGTCCCAGTCTTCCTCCTCCTTGACTACAATGTTAAATATGGGTATTTCACTGCAGTTGTCGATGTCTCTATGGTTAGAGTCAGGAACCAGTGACTCCGGAGGGTTGGGTTCAGTGGAGCAGGAGAGAGGGGGGATGGATGGGTTAGGGTTAGATTCAGTGGAGCAGGAGAGAGGGGGGATGGATGGGTCAGCAGAATCCTAAAATAAAGAATAAGATTTAATTAGTTATATATACCCATCAGAACCCAAAATATAAACCTGTTTTACTCCGATGTTTGTAAACAAAGTAAATGTAAACAAACACAATTTAACCCCAAAACATGGTTAAAACTATCATTTTCATATCATGGATGGTCAGTCATTGCATCAATAGCCCTGTTTATGAATTTGAGAGTGGTTACATTTCTTCAGGCCACCTCTCAGCTTTTTTATTAGCTTCTAAGAGGGGAGGCAAGACCCTTTGTGATCGTTTCAACTAATAATTGAAGCTTTAATACATAGCTAAATGAATTAGCTAACTAGCTAATGCTTTAGGCATAGCCATCCCGACTGGTTTAGCATTAGTTATAGTCATTCTCACCTCATTCATCGTGAATTCTTCAGAAATACTTTCCTATAAAAGTTGGGTCACTGAATTAAACTAAAGCAGATTCTTCTCAAATCCCCGACAGTTCACCACGAGGTCACATTATCTAGCGGATTACTTTCCATACAACTCAGATAGCTAACTAGCTAGGCCAACGTTAGCTAGATCATTTACTTTCCTAGACCAGATAGCAAAACTGTATGAAATGGTCGTTGAAAATATCGCTAACTCCACGTATAAAGTCCGAGTTGGGCAAAATCCAAGTGTTATTTAAACGACATCAAATGATATCAGACACAGTTCAGACACTACTACCAATCTAAGCTAGCTAGCTATCAACATAAGCATCTTCTTTCTTCCAGCCCAGCTTCCGGGTTAGATTCTTCTGTCAATCCGCATTACCGCAAAACAGCAGAAGGCTCTACGGGACACTAGCTTGTTACTATCGTTACAGTTTGATAGAAACCTGAGGAATTATTGACAATATTTACCTGTACACTAAATAATATATGCATGGTTAGCTACCAGCTAGCTACATTAGTGTTTTCCTCCTTCCGGCCTAACTTCCGGTCCATACGAGACTCTGCTGCCGACTCATTCTGCGTTACCGCCCCCATCAGTTCATCTTTTTCTATGGCGGTCCGCAAACAAACGTTTAATTGCATGCCGCCACCTACTGGGCTGGAATGTACGATCAATCCTGATCTGACCAATTCTGCACAACCATGAAAAAAACATAACAACCAAATACTAACTTCTACCACCCCCACCCCCCAAAAACACTCCCCAACCCTCCTACCCCATTAAACTGTATCTATATCATGCTGAATCCCCCCCCCCACCTTAGTATTGTTCAGCAGATCAACAACCATTTCAAATGTAACATCTGTTACCCCCCCCCCCCAATATCTATTTTTCCGTCTCCACAATAACCTTCAATCTGGATTTCTTCTTTCCACAATCCGAGTCGTATTGATAACCGTACCAATAAAAGCTACGAAGTCAACTTTATTTATTATTCAAAGTGTCCTTTGACACCAGACATTCATGAGAGCAAGATTTCTGAACAGGCTTCCAAACCAGCAGAAACACAACCAACCTTAAGTACAGTTGTTCTATCAGTCTTCACTGCAGTTCCACCAATCTGTCTTAACAGCCTCTGCATACTATACACCATGACTCATTCTATCATCTCTGAGCCTCTCTAGCCTCTCTCTACCCGGCATCTACCAAATGCTGCACTCTATTTGTCACATCCTCCCGAATACAACAGGTGTAGTTGACCTTACCGTGAAATGCTTACGTACAAGCCCCTAACCAACAATGTAGTTCAAGAAAAAAAATTACTAAATAAACTACAGTTTAAAAAAATTATCAAAAAGTAATACAAGAAAATTACATAACAATAACGAGGCTATTTACAGGGGATACCGGTACCGAGTCAATGTGCGGGGTTACAGGTTAGTCAAGGTAATTTGTACATGTAGGTAGGGGCAAAGTGACTATGCATAGATAATAAGCAGCGAGTAGCAGCAGTGTAAAAATAATAGAGGGGGGGTCAATGTAAATAGTTTGAGAGGTCAATGTAAATAGTTTGGGAGGTCAATGTAAATAGTTCAGGAGGTCAATGTAAATAGTTTGGGAGGTCAATGTAAATAGTTTGGGAGGTCAATGTAAATAGTTCAGGAGGTCAATGTAAATAGTTCAGGAGGTCAATGTAAATAGTTCAGGAGGTCAATGTAAATAGTTCGGGAGGTCAATGTAAATAGTTTGGGAGGTCAATGTAAATAGTTTGGGAGGTCAATGTAAATAGTTTGGGAGGTCAATGTAAATAGTTTGGGGAGGTCAATGTAAATAGTTCGGGAGGTCAATGTAAATAGTTCGGGAGGTCAATGTAAATAGTTCGGGAGGTCAATGTAAATAGTTTGGGGAGGTCAATGTAAATGGTTTGAGAGGTCAATGTAAATAGTTCGGGAGGTCAATGTAAATAGTTCGGGAGGTCAATGTAAATAGTTCGGGAGGTCAATGTAAATAGTTCGGGGGGTCATTTGATTCATTGTTCAGCAGTCTTATGGCTTGGTGGTAGAAGCTGATCAGGAGCCTTATGGACATAGACTTGGCGCACCGGTACCACTTTCCATGCGGTAGCAGAGAGAACAGTCTATGACTTGGGTGACAGGAGTCTTTGACAATTTTTTGGGGCCTTCCTCTGACACAGCCTAGTATAAACAGTACCAGTCACGGCAACTTATTCAACCTGTCAAATGTCAGTGAGGACACAGTGAGGACCTGTTCATAGGTCTTGCTCACATCGGCTACGGAAAGTGTGATCACACAGTAGTCAGGAACAGCTGGTGCTCTCACGCATGCTTCAGTGTTGTCCCGCTCCTTGAAAGTGGCAGCGCTAGCCTTTAGCTCGGTGCGGATGTTACCTGTAATCCATGGCTTCTGGTTGGGACATGTATGTACAGTCACTGTGTACAGTCTGTGCTAGCAAAACAGTTCTGTAGCGTAGCATCTACGTCCTCTGACCCCTTACGTATTGAGCGAGTCACAGGTACTTCCTGCTTTAGTTTTAGCTTGTAAGCAGGAATCAGGAGGATAGAATTATGGTTAGATTTGCCAAATGTTGTATTTATTAGGGATCCCCATTAGCTGCTGCCAAGGTAGCTACTCTTCCTGGGGTCCAAACACACCAAAGCATCCACATTACATATAAAACAAAAGATAAAACAGTGAACTATGTTTATACTGAATTAACTATTTTATTTTTATTTCACCTTTATTTAACCAGGTAGGCAAGTTGAGAACAAGTTCTCACAACTGCGACCTGGCCAAGATAAAGCAAAGCAGTTGGACACAAACGACACAGAGTTACACATGGAGTAAAACAAACAATACAGTCAATAATACAGTGGAAAAAATATGTCTATATACAATTAGTGAGGTGAGAAAGGGAGGTAAAGGCAAAAAAAGGCCATGGTGGCAAAGTAAATACAATATAACAAGTAAAACACTGGAATGGTTGATTTGCAGTAGGGAACCGGAAGGAGAGGCGGCCAAAGGAAGAATTGGTTTTGGGGGTGACCAGAGAGATATACCTGCTGGAGCGCGTGCTACAGGTGGGTGATGCTATGGTGACCAGCGAGCTGAGATAAGGGGGGACTTTACCTAGCAGGGTCTTGTAGATGACCAGGAGCCAGTATGAAGCGTGGGCCAGCCAACAAGAGCGTACAGGTCGCAGTGGTGGGTAGTATATGGGGCTTTGGTGACAAAATAGATGGCACTGTGATAGACTGCATCCAATTTGTTGAGTAGAGTGTTGGAGGCTATTTTGTAAATGACATCGCCGAAGTCGAGTATTGGTAGGATGGTCAGTTTTACGAGGGTATGTTTGGCAGCATGAGTGAAGGATGCTTTGTTGTGAAATAGGAAGCCAATTCTAGACTTAACTTTGGATTGGATGTGTTTGATGTGAGTCTGGAAGGAGAGTTACAGTCTAACCAGACACCTAGGTATTTGTAGTTGTCCACATATTCTAAGTCAGAGCCGTCCAGAGTAGTGATGTTGGACAGGCGGGCAGGTGCAGGCAGCGATCAGTTGAAGAGCATGCATTTAGTTTTACTTGTATTTAAGAGCAATTGGAGGCCACGGAAGGAGAGTTGAATGGCATTGAAGCTCACCTGGAGGGTCGTTAACACAGTGTCCAAAGAAGGGCCAGAAGTATACAGAATGGTGTCGTCTGCGTAGAGGTGGATCAGAGACTCACCAGCAGCAAGAGCGACATCATTGATGTATACAGAGAAGAGAGTCGGTCCAAGAATTGAACCCTGTGGCACCCCCATAGAGACTGCCAGAGGCCCGGACAACAGACCCTCCGATTTGACACAGTGAACTCTATCAGAGAAGTAGTTGGTGAACCAGAGGCAATCATTTGAGAAACCAAGGCTGTCGAGTCTGCCGATGAGGATGTGGTGACAGAGTCGAAAGCCTTGGCCAGGTTGATGAATACGGCTGCACAGTATTGTTTCTTATCGATGGCAGTTAATATATCGTTTAGGACCTTGACTGAGGTGCACCCATGACCAGCTCTGAAACCAGATTGCATAGCGGAGAAGGTATGGTGGGATTTGAAATGGTCGGTAATCTGTTTGTTGACTTGGTTTTCGAAGACCTTAGAAAGGCAGGGTAGGATAGATATTAGTCTGTAGCAGTTTGGGTCAAGAGTTTCTCCCCCTTTGAAAAGGGGGATGACCGCAGCTGCTTTCCAATCTTTGGGAATCTCAGACGACACGAAAGAGAGGTTGAACAGGCTAGTAATAGGGGTGGCAACAATTTCGGCAGATCATTTTAGAGAGAAAGGGTCCAGATTGTCTAGCCCGGCTGATTTGTAGGGGTCCAGATGTTGCAGCTCTTTCAGAACATCAGCTGACTGGATTTGGGAGAAGGAGAAATGGGGAAGGCTTGGGCGAGTTGCTGTGGGGGGTGCAGTGCTGTTGACCGGGGTAGGAGTAGCCAGGTGGAAAGCATGGCCAGCCGTAGAAAAATGCTTTGTCACGGATGAATAGGAGTGGAAGGTAGAAAGAAGTCAGGTGCAGAGAGCAGAGAGTTCAAGTAAAATAGGCACTTTATTTCCGGCACAAACGGTCATGCCCAAACACAGGGAGGAAAACACTGACCAACCCAGAACACAGGGCTGAAAACACTGACCTACCCAGAACACAGGGAGGAAAACACTGACCAACCCCAAACACAGGGCTGAAAACACTGACCAACCCAAAACACAGGGCTGAAAACACTGACCAACCCAAAACACGGTCCGGAGCACAAAACCACAGCCAACACTAAACGTGAACACAAAATAATCCCCCACAAACTAGATCCTAACAAGCTAAAATAGGCTAGAAAATCAAGAAAACACAAATAGGAACAGGTGCAACTCATAAGACTAAACTAACAGAAAATGAAAAAGGGATCGGTGACGGCTAGTAGGCCGGTGACGACGACCGCCGAGCCCCGCCCGAACAGGCAGGGGAGTCGTGACAGTACCCCCCCCCCCCCCCCGACGCACGGCTCCCGGAGCGCGCCGCCACCGGCCCCGTGGGCGACCCGGGGGGGGGGGGGCGAGGTGCCGGTCGATCCGGGTGGAGGCGGTGGAAGTCCCTCAGAAGTGAAGGGTCCAAAATGTCCCCCACCGGATACCCAGCACCTCTCCTCCGGACCGTACCCCTCCCAGTCCACGAGGTACTGTAGGCCCCTCATCCGGCGTCTCGAGTTTCAGGCATTGGAGTGTTTCAGGCATTGGAGCTTAAAAGGATCTTGGATAACTAAAACACGGCAGACAGAGCAGGGTTTCTCTCCTGAATGCGTACCCCTCCCAGTCCACGAGGTACTGTAGGCCCCTCACCCGGCGTCTCGAGTTTCAGGCATTGGAGCTTAAAAGGATCTTGGATAACTAAAACACGGCAGACAGAGCAGGGTTTCTCTCCTGAATGCGTACCCCTCCCAGTCCACGAGGTACTGTAGGCCCCTCACCCGGCGTCTCGAGTTTCAGGCATTGGAGTGTTTCAGGCATTGGAGCTTAAAAGGATCTTGGATAACTAAAACACGGCAGACAGAGCAGGGTTTCTCTCCTGAATGCGTACCCCTCCCAGTCCACGAGGTACTGTAGGCCCCTCACCCGGCGTCTCGAGTTTCAGGCATTGGAGCTTAAAAGGATCTTGGATAACTAAAACACGGCAGACAGAGCAGGGTTTCTCTCCTGAATGCGTCCTGAAGTGATCCTTCAAGGTGGATGATTGAGTAAAACTCTTCCCACACACAGAGCAGGAGTGGGGTTTCTCTCCTGTGTGTAACTTATGGTGTCTTTTCAAGGCTGAGGCGAAAGCAAAGCTCTTGTCACAGTCGGGGCAGGCATAAGGTTTCTATCCAGTGTGTTAGCACAGGGCTACGTTTTCTCATGCTGTCAGCTGGTCGTGTTAGCACAGGGCTACTTTTCTCATGCTATCAGCTGGTTGTGTTAGCACAGGGCTACGTTTTCTCATGCTATCAGCTGGTTGTGTTAGCACAGGGCTATGTTTTCTCATGCTGTCAGCTGGTCGTGTTAGCATAGGGCTACGTTTTCTCATGCTATCAGCTGGTTGTGTTAGCATAGGGCTACGTTTTCTCATGCTATCAGCTGGTCGTGTTAGCATAGGGCTACGTTTTCTCATGCTTTCAGCTGGTTGTGTTAGCACAGGGCTATGTTTTCTCATGCTATCAGCTGGTTGTGTTAGCATAGGGCTACGTTTTCTCATGCTGTCAGCTGGTCGTGTTAGCATAGGGCTACATTATTTAATGGGAAAAGCTTAAGCAAGAGTTCTCAAGAAACTAAGCCTAAGTTTAAGCAAGAGGTCGCAAGTATGGGCCCATTAAATATCTAAGCAATAGTACAAAATAAACGCTTTAGCTCACAAAAGCAGGATCCTCCTTCTTCTCTTTCACTTTGACATACGGTACTAGAATAGACACCTGCTGTTGTGATCCCTGTCCACGAGATTGGTTCAGGGAAGAAGCAGCTACATTTTTTGGCAAGGACATGATGTCTTTGACTGGATCGGTTTGCTGACGAGGGAGAATCTATTCCTACAGAGAGAGCAGGGGTAAGGTTTCACCCTAGTGTGAACTATCTGGTGTCTTCTGAGAAGTGCAAAAGCTGAGAAACTCTTATCACACTGACAGCAGTGGTACGGGTGCTCTCCGGTATGCTGTTGCATGTGTATCTTGAAAGTCCACGATTGGCTGAATTCCTTCCCACATTCTGAATAGCTGTACTGCGTGACACTAGTGTGGGATTGTTTGTGTCTTGCTAGAGAGCTAGGGTGAACAAAGCTCTGATTACAGGTGGTACACTGGTAAGGTTTCTTTATCACCATTGACAAAAACAACAATTTCCTCCTCCTCCTCATTGACATTAATTGCCAGCTCCTGTTCCTCGTCTTCGATCTTGATATTCATAGTTTGACTGCCCGATGATGCCGTATCTCGAATTCCCAGTGTACACTGGTTGCTATGGTTACTGGCATGACTGCATTGATGTTTGCGAAGACCTTCGGTCGAAGCGAAACCCCTCCCGCAATCAGAGCACTCGTAAGGTTTCTCTCCAGTGTGCACAGTCTGATGCTGCCTGAGCCTCGACGGTGACTCGTATCTCTTCCCACACTGTGAGCATTGGTAAGGTTTTGGTGTGGGTGCTCCTGTATGGCGTCGTACGTGTCTCGATAGAGTTCCCTTACAGCCAAAGCTCATCTCGCAGTAGGAGCACTGGTGAGGTCTCTCCCCTGTGTGCTTTCTCATGTGCATCTTCAGTTCATATGCAGAGAAACATTCCTTTCCACAATCGGAGCACGGGTGCTTCTTTGTCGCGTCTGGCTGTTTCTCTCCAGGGTGGGTCATCTGATGTCTTTCCAGGTGGGGCTTCAGTGTGAATCGCTTCCCGCACACAGAGCACTGGTAAGGCTTCTCTCCTGTATGTGTTCGGCAGTGTCTCTTCAGTTTGGAGGGGTGAACAAAGTCTTTTCCACATACTGGACAGACGGAAGACTCCTTAGCAGGTTTTGTGTGTGTTCTTAGGTGTCTGTTTATATTGGATGGGTGAGCGATTTCTATTTCACATTGGGGGCATCGCCATGGCTTCTTAGCCGTAGGATTCTCCAGGTGTTGTTCTGCTGATGCCTCTTCACTAGAGCTGGAGTTAGGATTCTCCTGGTGTTGTTCTGCTGATGCCTCTTCACTAGAGCTGGAGTTAGGATTCTCCTGGTGTTGTTCTGCTGATGCCTCTTCACTAGAGCTGGGGTTAGGATTCTCTCCTGTTACAATAGGACAAGAAAAGTTCAATGACAAATTAGGGATGCACAATTTAATCTATGAACATATCGGAATCGGCCGACATTAGCTAAAAACGCCAACTAGTTTAACGCCAACGTGCTGGCTTGCATACCTATATAATGTATATGACGTAATGACGCCATGTAAAATGTTGTGCTACACGTGCAACACAGCTTTCCTAACCTAGCCCACAATGTCTGCTGTGTGGATCGAGCAGTCAACAAGTCCAGCAGTCATTTGAAAGAGTAAGACAATTTCAGCGAGACAACTCAAAAGGCGAAATCCATTCACGCCAAGATAATGGGATTCATTGCCCTTGACAATCAACCGTTCTCTGTCGTGGGTGATGTTGGCTTTCGCCGACTGGTCGAGCACCGGTACACATGTTGCCCTACCGGAGTTACACAGTAGTAGCGTCACTGCTATTAGCTTCACGACATACTATGGCCGTTTGGGTCTTTGTGTGCCAAAAAAGACACACGTCAAATAACACAGTTCTATTATAGAATGTTATGTGGTCTGAATTAGCACGTCGAAGCCAAGCGCCACCAATACTATCAGTAGCACTGTCAAAACTGTACAAAAAAAGTCTGCAAACAAGCAAACACCGGCCACGAGCGATGTGTTTACAATACTGCGTTGGTAATAAAGCATTATTTGTTTGACCGCAACTTCTGGGGTAGCTAGCTTTAGCTTTAGTTTGGTATCTAGCGTTTAGCTTGGTATCTAGCTAGCACCAATACAACCATCTTGAAAACAATGACCAGTTGAAACTGCAGTCATTTTCATTATTCTTAGCATTATTCTTGTGAGTAAGTATTAGCTAAGAGGCCACTTGTTTTTCACCTATTGAAATTGAACTTAAGTTCATGAAAATAAATAGCTAGCCAGCTACTTAACTTTGTTGCCCAAAGCTAACGTTATAAACACTAACTGCAAAGTCCACTATTGTAGCTAATCCTAAATTGTCGCTAGCTTCACATAGATGGGTTCGACCATTAATCAAATAAGAACTGTCTTATAAATTAGGGTTATTTTAGATGATGACACCTCACTATTTAGTTAGCTAGCTAACTATAGCTACTGAAACAGATTGTCGTTTTGCTATGTTTTTTGGGGAAGAACATTATTTGCATCCATGAGCGAGCTAGCTTTTTTTTATGACCAGCTCTGTAGGTGCGCGAGACAACTTTACCAGCATCATAGCAATACGTATCGATGAACCGTTGTGACATATGAAGTACGAGTGATTGTGTAATCAATGTGTAATAACTATGTAAAAAAAATTGTATGAATGCATTAAATTATTATGTGACATCATATTCAGGTCCTGATTGGTCAACAAGCTTATTTGACACGTCTAATAGTGTTACTTGACACACAAAGACCCAAACGGCGTTCCATAGCATGAGAACTCCTGGTTGAGAATGAAACGATGAAACAGCACAGCAAGTAAGTGAAAGAAATAGGTTTTGATTATGTTTCACTGGTAATGGGGACACACGTCAATGCCAACTAAATAACTTTTCGGTGTGTGTGTGTGTGTGTGTGTGTAACCTTTATTTAACTAGGCAAGGTCAGTTAAGAACTGTCATATTGGTGCATCACTACGACAAATACATGATTCTATTCTATTATTTGTAATTGTCCTCGGTTTTTATTCTGCAAACGAGTGAATTAAACTGCTATATATGGCAGTGTTTTCACTATATTCATTTAAAAGTGTATCTCGGCAGAATTGTTTCCGCCACTCCAAAATATATGATAATTATTATAATTAAAATGTTTTACAAATATTTCTGCCAATTACGCCATTTTCTTCTTCCCCGGGGTCAGATGAAGTCGTGGATACCATTTTTATGTCTCTGCGTGCAGGTTAAAGGAAGCTGCTAACTAGCGTTAGCGCAATGAAACTTCCCTCAAACTGCGCGCAGAAACATACAAATGGTGTCCATGAGTTCATCTGACTCTGGGGAAGTAGAAAAAGCCCAAAATCTCGCACTTTCCCTTTAAGATCAGAGTGAAACGTTACAATGTATACTTGAACAGTGGTAGGAATGAGAGCCAGGAGGGCACAGCCACTGCAATGTATATTTGAACAGTGGTAGGAATGAGAGCCACGAGGGCACAGCCACTGCCTGCTCCTCTTCATCTCCCTACAGCGCAGTGGAGCAGCATCTGTTCTATTACAGATGGTGTCAACATTATTACATTTATCATGTGTTTTGGAATAGAATGCCCTTTTAAAAAAGAGTCCCCAGAAATGACCTTCTCCTCACAGTCGTTCTACAAACAGTCGTTCCCCCCCCCCCCACCGCCGCTGCTGAAAAGAATCCTGGGGGAAACACTGTACGGAGCAGAACTATATAATCCCATTGATATCATTAATTCAGTATCTATAGTAATACTTACCAGTATTATCCACATCCCAGTCTTCCTCCTCCTCCTTGACTACAATGTTAAATCTGGGTATTTCACTGCAGGTGTCGATGTCTCTATGGTTAGAGTCAGGAACCAGTGACTCTGGAGGGTTGGGTTCAGTGGAGCAGGAGAGAGGGGGGTTGGATGGGTCGGCAGAATCCTAAAATAAAGAATGACTTGTTATAAAATGGCGACATTCATCATCAGCTACCACTTGCGTGTTTGAGAGTTCCAAAACGTGTACGCACCGCAGTGTTCTAGAACGTTTGCTTTAATACTTTCTGAATTGCGTTCCATTGTGTTGAAATTGTGGGAAGGTGTGCGTTAAACACAAATGCTTAATTTGTAAATGATGTCTGAGTGTTGGAGTGTGCCCCTGGCTATCCGTAAATTTTTAAAAAATCAAGAAAAATCATGCCATTTGGTTTGCTTAATATAAACAATGTGAAATTATTTTTACTTTCACTTTTGATACTTAAGTATATTTTAGAATTTACACTTAGTTTTGATACTTAAGTATATTTAAAACCAAATACTTGCTGGGTGACCTTCAGTTTTACTTGAGTCATGTTCTATTAAGGTATCTTTACTTTTACTCAACTATGACAATCGGTTACTTTTTGCAACACTGTAACTGTGAAGCATCCGGTTGGTGTTTCCATACTACCAAATATGGTGATGAGAGGAAACCCAGTGGCCGGCTGGGGGAGAAGATGGAGTGAGATGGATTTTGGCCGACATTCTGCACATTTTCTCATCGATTAAACATTTGATCTCCATTCAGTATTCTGTTTCCAAAACTAGAATCTGTAACAGAGTGGACTGCGTTTAGTAGACTTTACCCTTTGCAAAGTTTAAAAAAAAAATAGTGTTGTTTAGAAGGGCGTATTGGGAACACACACACTTAAGAGTAGACATTCCCTAATGCAAATATCCAAATAAATGCTAGGCTCTCACTAGCTCGTGTTTGGCTCTGCCCACTTCCTTGCTTGTTCTGCAAACTATGATACATTTTCTCCCATCGGAAACGACAGGCTCTGGTCGATCTTGGGTTAGTTAAAAAATATATATTTGGTAATACTGTTGACCAATCACAGACGAAGGGGCGTAGACTTCAGCTACCAAATTTCAACTTGCCTCAAGAAAATAAAACGTGTGCTCGAACGTCACAAATGTTCGTCATAATACATGTGCGCACTGTTTCGACGGAAAGCATGCGACAGGCTTTAGGCAACGCCATCCAGACTGGTTTAGCATTACCCACCTAACATCAGCTACAGTCATTCCATAGAGATAGAGGACACAACATTGTATATGTTCTATTATGGCATCTCTGAGAGCATGGGCAGCGCCATTGAGGCTATCTCCATTTTGAAGTAGTCAATTTTCTTCTTCTACTTCTATGAATTGGTAAACAAACTGAAAGGGTGCGTACGGCCACCTGGAGGGTGTTATTTAAACAGATATAAAGCCACGGTTGGCAATTGACTGTCACCTGCAGTTTTGGAACGTTTTCTCACAAATATAATTAATTGGCTGATCCCTCCTGATGACCTGGATGGAATTATGAGATCCTTCTTTAACCCACCGGAAGTCCCACCCAGTTGATTACTTCAAAATGGTGAACGTCCTCAATGGTACTAGTCCTCCATCTGTCTCTATGAGTCTTTCTCACCTCATCCATCATGAATTCTTCTATAGCTTCCTAGGAATTATGTAGTTAGAGCACTGAATTATAGCAGATTATTCTGACATCACCGTTTTCATTCCACTGACCGTTCACCACGAGTTCACATTAGCTAGATAGCTGAATGCTTTCTATACAGAACTATTTGAAAACTAGCTAAATCAGTAAGCTAGGCTTTAGCTAACCAGCTAACTTACTTTACTAGACCCGATAACAAAACGATATGGAATTGTGGTTGGTTCCACGTTTATAGTCCGTGTTTGGCAATATCAAAATCTACTTTAAACCGTATCAAATGATATCGGACACATTTTCACACACTTGCAAAATAACCCCGCTAGCTAACTATCAACGTTAGTATGTTTCTTCTTCCGGGTTAGATTCCTCAGACGATCCGCGTTAGCGCCACCATCTGTTCTGGAGTTCAAACAGCAAAAATATGAATGGGACTTTGTCTCCAGTACAGTAGTGTATGTAACAGGGTTATATTGGTGATTCCCTTTGCCACTTTATTGTTAAACGCAAGACGAGTACTGTTACATGTACATACAGCACAGTATGATATAAACAGGGTTGTGTAAGTTACTTTCTAAATGTAATCTGTAACAATCTGTTACCGGTCCAAAATGGTACTCAGTAGGATAACCCGAACTCAGTAATGTTATCTGATTACTTCCCCTTAAGAGGCATAGATGGGTTGGTTGTTTAACAACAAAACCAACACATGCGCAACTATGGGGAAACAGAGTTGGCTGATGCTGCGTTCACATGCTAGTCAGAAACAAGGAGGACATTTCCGACTTGCTGATTAGTTGAATACAGCAGGTGTATAACTAACTACAAGTTAGCAAGTCGAACATTTCATAGTTTCGACTAGCACTTGTACTTAGCATTAGACTGTTGACAACATGTATACTATATTTAATCTCCAAATGTTTATTGAAAACAAACACATTTGCATAATGAGCACTTGTCTCACATACATCGTTATGGTTGTTGGTTAGCTTGCTAGTGAATTTTTTGCCATATTAGCATAAACATGACATCCGTCAAAACAAGACATCAATACAATGAGCACTACCTACGATTCCCCACATGGAAACTGATTTTATTCATTTAGTGACACCTCTAGCATTACGATGCCGTGCCTTAGACCACTGCACCACACGGGAGGTCCCCATGGCAACCTCTTGTCACGGAGGGGGTTTGTTTATCTCGCCCGGGTTACACCGGTGGGAGGAGTTGGTACCAGGTTGTAAGTGATTGCATTAGTTGTGGAAGCGGGCTGCCTCCCCGGCATGAACCAGGCGGGAAGTGATTGCATTAGTTGTGGAAGCGGGCTGCCTCCCCGGCATGAACCAGGCGGGAAGTGATTGCATTAGTTGTGGAAGCGGGCTGCCTCCCCGGCATAAGCCAGGTGCTCTGGCTGACATGAAGTCGCCTACTTCCATAATAGAGTAACACTTTAATTAGTCATTACTGATTAAAACAGACACTCTTCACTTCTTGAGCTCAGCAGCTTCATAGTTTATATAAAATAAAAATGGAGATTGTATTTTTTTTAAATCATTGCAATGATTTATTTAATCATGACACGACTACTGTGCGCAGGTACTGTTGTAATCAGGTGGTGATATTCCACACAGACACCGAGACCCGCCTGCGAGAACTTCAGAAGAAAACATTTAAGTGCTCATGAATGAAAGACAATTCAACAGAGTAATATGACAATTATAACAATTAAAGTTATTCAAATAGTATATTTAGTGTAAACCAGACAAGCGTCCCGACTCAACGGATGGTCATTAAAAAAAAAGGCGTTGATCACAAATCTTCATAGTAAAATAACACTTGCTTGGCTTTTCACCCGCTCCCAGAACCTGAACGTAAAGGACCAGTGCGCCTCTATGTGGCCTCCCACTGATGATGACATCACAGCCTGAACCTCGGTGTTTGGCCCTCCTCAGTCAGAATTAGCATACAAGAGCATACAAATCATTTCGATCATGTTTTTGGTTTTGTTGTGCGGACCCTCTACAAATGAAACTCTCAAGGCGAACATCTGTCGTAACTGTGGTGGGGATCGGAGAAGAAGAACACACATAAATAACGGTACCCCCCTGTATATAGCCCCGCTATTGTTATTTTACTGCTGTTGCTCTTTAATTATTTGTTATTTTTACTTTTTAATTTTTTTTTAGGTATTTTCTTAACTTCATTGTTGATTAAGGGCTTGTCAGTCAGCATTTCACTGTAAGATTCTGTTGTATTCAGCATTTCACTGTAAGATCCTGTTGTATTCAGCATTTCACTGTAAGATCCTGTTGTATTCAGCATTTCACTGTAAGATCCTGTTGTATTCAGCATTTCACTGTAAGATCCTGTTGTATTCAGCATTTCACTGTGCGATCCTGTTGTATTCAGCATTTCACTGTAAGATCCTGTTGTATTCGGAGCGTGTGCCAAATACAATTTGATTTGATGCTAGCAAGCACATGAATTCCCACTACTTTTAACAGTCGAGACAAAAGTAGTGAGATTAACCACAGAGATAATATATCCGTCTGGTTTCCCGGATATAGACTAAACCTAGTCCAAAGGCCGTCTATATGAAGATGATATAGGTTAAGCCTGGTCTAAAGGTCGTCTGTATGGTCTAAAGGCTGTCTGGATGAAGATGATATAGATTAAGCCTGGTCTAAAGGTCGTCTATATGAAGATTATATAGGTTAAGCCTGGTCTAAAGGTCGTCTGTATGGTCTAAAGATCGTCTATATGAAGATGATATAGATTAAGCCTGGTCTAAAGGTCATCTATATGAAGATTATATAGGTTAAGCCTGGTCTAAAGGTCGTCTGTATGGTCTAAAGGCTGTCTGGATGAAGATGATATAGATTAAGCCTGGTCTAAAGGTCGTCTATATGAAGATTATATAGGTTAAGCCTGGTCTAAAGGTCGTCTGTATGGTCTAAAGGTCGTCTATATGAAGATGATATAGATTAAGCCTGGTCTAAAGGTCATCTATATGAAGATGATATAGATTAAGCCTGGTCTAAAGGTCGTCTATATGAAGATGATATAGATTAAGCCTAGTCTAAAGGCTGTCTATATGGTCTAAAGGCTGTCTATATGGTCTAAAGGCTGTCTATATGAAGATGATATAGATTAAGCCTGGTCTAAAGACTGTCTATATGACGATGATATTGTTTAAGCCTGGTCTAAAGGCTGTCTATATGAAGATGATATAGATCAAGCCTGGTCTAAAGACTGTCTATATGAAGATGATATAGATAAAGCCTGGTCTAAAGGCTGTCTATATGGTCTAAAGGTCGTCTATATGAAGATGATATAGATAAAGCCTGGTCTAAAGGCTGTCTATATGGTCTAAAGGTCGTCTATATGAAGATGATATAGATTAAGCCTGGTCTAAAGGTCGTCTATATGAAGATGATATAGATAAAGCCTGGTCTAAAGGCTGTCTATATGGTCTAAAGGTCGTCTATATGAAGATGATATAGATAAAGCCTGGTCTAAAGGCTGTCTATATGGTCTAAAGGTCGTCTATATGAAGATGATATAGATTAAGCCTGGTCTAAAGGTCGTCTATTTGAAGATGATATAGATAAAGCCTGGTCTAAAGGCTGTCTATATGGTCTAAAGGTCGTCTATATGAAGATGATATAGATTAAGCCTGGTCTAAAGGTTGTCTATATGAAGATGATATAGGTTAAGCCTGGTCTAAAGGCTGTCTATATGAAGATGATATAGGTTAAGCCTGGTCTAAAGGTTGTCTATATGAAGATGATATAGGTTAAGCCTGGTCCAAAGGTTGTCTGTATGGTCTAAAGGCTGTCTATATGGTCTAAAGGTCGTCTATATGAAGATGATATAGATTAAGCCTGGTCTAAAGGCTGTCTATATGGTCTAAAGGTCGTCTATATGAAGATGATATAGATTAAGCCTGGTCTAAAGGTCGTCTATTTGAAGATGATATAGATAAAGCCTGGTCTAAAGGCTGTCTATATGGTCTAAAGGTCGTCTATAGGAAGATGATATAGATTAAGCCTGGTCTAAAGGTTGTCTATATGAAGATGATATAGGTTAAGCCTGGTCCAAAGGTTGTCTGTATGGTCTAAAGGCTGTCTATATGGTCTAAAGGTCGTCTATATGAAGATGATATAGATTAAGCCTGGTCTAAAGGTCGTCTATATGAAGATGATATAGGTTAAGCCTGGTCTAAAGGCTGTCTATATGAAGATGATATAGGTTAAGCCTGGTCTAAAGGTCGTCTGGATGAAGATGATATAGATTAAGCCTGGTCTAAAGGCTGTCTATATGAAGATGATATAGATTAAGCCTGGTCTAAAGGCTGTCTATATGAAGATGATATAGATTAAGCCTGGTCTAAAGGTCGTCTATATGAAGATGATATAGATTAAGCCTGGTCTAAAGGTCGTCTGGATGAAGATGATATAGATTAAGCCTGGTCTAAAGGCTGTCTATATGAAGATGATATAGATTAAGCCTGGTCTAAAGGCTGTCTATATGAAGATGATATAGATTAAGCCTGGTCTAAAGGTCGTCTATATGAAGATGATATAGATTAAGCCTGGTCTAAAGGTCGTCTATATGAAGATGATATAGATTAAGCCTGGTCTAAAGGTCGTCTATATGAAGATGATATAGATTAAGCCTGGTCTAAAGGCTGTCTGGATGAAGATGATATAGATTAAGCCTGGTCTAAAGGTTGTCTGTATGGAGATGATATAGATTAAGCCTGGTCTAAAGGCTGTCTGGATGAAGATGATATAGATTAAGCCTGGTCTAAAGGTCGTCTATATGAAGATGATATAGATTAAGCCTGGTCTAAAGGCTGTCTGGATGAAGATGATATAGATTAAGCCTGGTCTAAAGGTCGTCTATATGAAGATGATATAGATTAAGCCTGGTCTAAAGGTCGTCTATATGAAGATGATATAGATTAAGCCTGGTCTAAAGGCTGTCTATTTGAAGATGATATAGATAAAGCCTGGTCTAAAGGCTGTCTATATGGTCTAAAGGTCGTCTATATGAAGATGATATAGATTAAGCCTGGTCTAAAGGTCATCTATATGAAGATGATATAGGTTAAGCCTGGTCTAAAGGCTGTCTATATGAAGATGATATAGGTTAAGCCTGGTCTAAAGGTTGTCTATATGAAGATGATATAGATTAAGCCTGGTCTAAAGGTCGTCTGGATGAAGATGATATAGATTAAGCCTGGTCTAAAGGCTGTCTATATGAAGATGATATAGATTAAGCCTGGTCTAAAGGCTGTCTATATGAAGATGATATAGATTAAGCCTGGTCTAAAGGTCGTCTATATGAAGATGATATAGATTAAGCCTGGTCTAAAGGTCGTCTATATGAAGATGATATAGATTAAGCCTGGTCTAAAGGTCGTCTATATGAAGATGATATAGATTAAGCCTGGTCTAAAGGCTGTCTGGATGAAGATGATATAGATTAAGCCTGGTCTAAAGGTTGTCTGTATGGAGATGATATAGATTAAGCCTGGTCTAAAGGCTGTCTGGATGAAGATGATATAGATTAAGCCTGGTCTAAAGGTCGTCTATATGAAGATGATATAGATTAAGCCTGGTCTAAAGGCTGTCTGGATGAAGATGATATAGATTAAGCCTGGTCTAAAGGTCGTCTATATGAAGATGATATAGATTAAGCCTGGTCTAAAGGTCGTCTATATGAAGATGATATAGATTAAGCCTGGTCTAAAGGCTGTCTGGATGAAGATGATATAGATTAAGCCTGGTCTAAAGGTCGTCTATATGAAGATGATATAGATTAAGCCTGGTCTAAAGGTCGTCTGTATGGAGATGATATAGATTAAGCCTGGTCTAAAGGTCGTCTATATGAAGATGATATAGATTAAGCCTGGTCTAAAGGTCGTCTATATGAAGATGATATAGATTAAGCCTGGTCTAAAGGTCGTCTATATGAAGATGATATAGATTAAGCCTGGTCTAAAGGTCGTCTATATGAAGATGATATAGATTAAGCCTGGTCTAAAGGTCGTCTATATGAAGATGATATAGATTAAGCCTGGTCTAAAGGTCGTCTATATGAAGATGATATAGATTAAGCCTGGTCTAAAGGTCGTCTATATGAAGATGATATAGGTTAAGCCTGGTCTAAAGGTCGTCTGGATGAAGCATCTTAAAGTAGGAGTGCTGATTGATGGTCAGCTTCCCCCTTTTTAGATCCCAATAAATAAGGTTACATGGACAGGGGGACCTGATCATAGATCAGCTCTCCTACTCTGAGACACATGATACATAACGGCCCCATGGAGCAACAATCGGTTTCTCTATTGAACCTGCTATTTAAATGCAGAACTAGTCTTAAATCGGTGTCCGGGAAACTGGCCTTAAATGTTGTCAGCAACGTAGAGGTGGTTAAAGGAGCAGTCTGCAGTTCAAACTGGCCTTACATGTTGTCAGCAACGTAGCGCTGGTTAAAGGAGCAGTCTGCAGTTCAAACTAGAGGTCGGCCGGTTAATTAGGGCCCATTTCAAGTTTTCATAACAAATCGATAATCAGCATTTCTGGATGCCGATTATGGCCATGATTGCATTCAATTCCATGAGGAGACTGAGTGGCAGGCCGACCACCTGGTACGCGAGGGCAGCAAGGAGCCAAGGTAAGTTGCTAGCTAGCATTAAACGTATCTTATAAAAATCAATCTTAACATAATCACTAGTTAGCTATACATGGTTGATGATATTACTAGGTTAACTAGCTTGTCCTGCGTTGCCTGTTAATTTATCATCGAATCACAGCCTACCAAACGAGTGATGATTTAACAAAAGCACAATCGTTGCACGAATGTACCTAACCATGAACATCAATGCCTTTCTTAAAATCAATACACAGAAGTATATATTTTTAAATCTGCATATTTAGTTAAAAGATATTCATTTTAGCAGGCAATATTAACTAGGGAAATTGTGTCACTTCTCTTGCGTTCATTGCACTCAGAGTCAGGGTATATGCTGCAGTTTGGGCCGCCTGGCTCGTTGCTAATTTGCCAGAATTGTACATAATTATGACATAACATTGAAGGTAGTGCAATGTAACAGCAATATTTAGACTGATGGATGCCACCCGTTAGATAAAATACGAAACGGTTTCGTATTTCACTGAAAGAATAAACATTTTGTTTTCGAAATGATAGTTTCCGGTTTTGACCATATTAATGACCTAAGGCTCGTATTTCTGTGTTTAATATATTATAATTAAGTCTATGATTTGATATTTGATAGAGCAGTCTGACTGAGCGGTGGTAGGCAGCAGCAGGCTCGTAAGCATTCATTCAAACTTTACTGCGTTTGCCAGCAGCTCTTAGCAATGCTTGAACCACAGCGCTGTTTATGACTTCAAGCCTATCAACTCCTGAGATTAGTCTGGCAATACTAAAGTGCCTATTAGAACATCCAATAGTCAAAGGTATATGAAATACAAATGGTAGAGAGAGAAATAGTCGACATGTCGTAATTCCTATAATAACTACAACCTAAAACGTCTTAACTGGGAATAATGAAGAACTGGGAATGTTGAACCACCAGCTTTCATATGTTCTCATGTTCTGAGCAAGGAACTGAAACGTTAGCTTTTTTTACATAGCACATATTGCACTTTTACTTTCTTCTCCAACACTTTGTTTTTGCATTATTTAAACCAAATTGAACATTTATTTGAGACTAAATAGATTTTATTTATGTATTATATTAAGTTAAAATAAGTGTTCATTCAGCATTGTTGTAATTGTCATTATTACAAATATTACCACACTCATATATATATAAAAATTGGCCGATTAATCGGTATCGGCTTGTTTTGGTCCTCCAATAATTCTATCGGCGTTGAAAATGGAAGATTTCCCATTTAAAGGTGCCAGTACTGCCAGTGAGGTCTCTCCAGATCACTCTCAACTCTAGGTAGGCCTAGAGGCATGGGTCTCTCCAGATCACTCTCAACTCTAGGTAGGCCTAGAGGCATGGGTCTCTCCAGATCACTCTCAACTCTAGGTAGGCCTAGAGGCGTGGGTCTCTCCACTCTGGGTAGAGGCGTGGGTCTCTCTACTCTAGGAGCTGGCGTGGGCCTTCCCGTCCTGGGTGATTGGTTCGGTATGTCCGCGCTGGACGACTGCTTAGGCCTGCCTAGCTGGCGGGTCGGTCCGATGGGCTTGGGAGCGTGGGTCCTCTGGTGCTGCCGGAGCCCCTGTAGATAGTAGAAACTCTTCCCACACTCCTCACACTGATGGGGCTTCTCTCCCGTGTGGACTCTGAGGTGAACCTTGAGGTCAAACTCTCTGAAGTAACTCTTCCCACAGACGGAGCAGAGGTGGCTCTTCTGTCCGGTGTGCATACGGAAGTGACATGTAAGTTGGGACTGTTGCTTGAATCGCTTTCCGCACTCGGGGCAAAGGTGGGGTCTCTCTCCCCGGTGAGCGCTCTCGTGCTTCTTCAGCCCTTCTTCTGTGATGAAGCCCTTCCCGCACTCGGTGCATTGGTAAGGCCTCTCCCCGGTGTGCATTCGCATGTGGATCTTCACGTAGTAATTACTGCGGAATCTCTTGCCACAGTCAGGGCAGGGGAAAGGCTTCTTGTTGTTGTGAGCCAACCGGTGTTCTTCCAACGGTGCCTTCTCAGAGAACTGCTCCCCACACAGCGAGCAGAAGAAAGAGGCCTTCTCTCCGCTGTCCTGAGACGTCATGTGTTTCTGCGCTGACGGTAGATCTGGACAGTTGAAGTTCTCCTGAGCTGCTGATGCGGCGACGGTGTGATTCTCCTGGTGGTGTTCAGGACCTCTTGATGTAGAGAGACCTAACCCACCAGCGGACAACAAACTGGGGTTCCCGTCTGCAGGGACGATAAAAGGTTGACATTTAGGTTGTGGCACCAAAACGGATCCCTATTCCCTATATCAGGGCTCTCCAACCCTGTTCCCGGAGAGATACCCTCCTGTAGGTTTTAAATCCAACCCTGTTCCTGGAGAGATACCCTCCTATAGGTTTTAAATCCAACCCTGTTCCTGGAGAGATACCTTCCTGTAGGTTTTTGTTCCAGGGTTGGAGTTAAAACCTGCAGGAGGGTTTCTCTCCAGGAACAGGGTTGGAGTTAAAACCTACAGGAGGGTTTCTCTCCAGGAACAGGGTTGGAGTTAAAACCTACAGGAGGGTTTCCAGAGTTGGAGTTGTACCTTCAGTACAATGCCTTCAGTACAGTGCCTTCAGTACAGTGCCTTCAGTACAGTGCCTTCAGTACAGTACCTTCAGTACAGTGCCTTCAGTACAGTGTCTTCAGGAAGTATTCACACCACCTTGACTTTTCCCACATGTTGTTGTGTTACTGCCTGAATTTAAAATGGAGACATGTGAGATGTTGTGTGACTGGCCTACACACAATACCCCATGATGTCAGATTGATTTCCAATGCCTCGCAAAGAAGGGCCCCTACTGGTTGATGGGTAAACATCAGAAAGCAGACACTGAATATCCCTTTGAGCAGGGTAAAGTTAGTAATTACACTTTGAATTTTTCTCCCACTTTGACCAGAGTATTTTGTGTTTATAACCATTACAAAAAAGAACAATTAAACCCATTCCAATCCCACCTTGTAACACAACAAAATGTGGAAAAAGGTCAAGGGTCAAGTGAATCCTTTCTGGAGACACTGTATTAGGTTACAAACCTGTTTGGCTATAATGTTAATTATACGTGGACCACAACATCAGGATACGTTGCTGAACGTCTTTCCAAAGTCTCTCTCACCTCTGTGTGTTTTCATGTGTGTTTTCAGGTTCCCTGGCTGAGTGAAACCCTTCCCGCACAGGGAGCAACAGTACGGTTTCTCCCCGGTGTGGATTCTCACGTGCAACTTCAGCTTGGACGCGTCGGATAGTTCTTTGCCACAGGTCGGACATCGGTGGGTCCTCTTCCCTCTCCCCCGCCGCTGTCCTGTAGTTGGACCTCCTGCTGCCTCACCAGAGAACACACCCAGACTCTCCTCTGGAACAAACACACAGTTAGTCTATCTCAAACGGTATCCTATTCCCTATTTTTTTTTTTTACCTTTATTTAACTAGGCAAGTCAGTTAAGAACAAATTCTTATTTTCAATGACGGTGGGTTAACTGGCCTAGGAACAGTGGGTTAACTGCCTGTTCAGGGGCAGAACGACAGATTTGTACCTTGTCAGCTCGGGGATTTGAACTTGCAACCTTTCGGTTGCAAGAGCCTATGGGCCCCTAGTGTGCACTACGTAGGGAATAGGGTGCCATTTGAGGCACAACCTACTCACAGTGAATTCACTAGTAACCCGTCAGAAAGGCTATACAAAATAGTGCTTACAGTCATGACGTAAGCCGTCGTGCGTCTCCATCACAGGTTCTCTTACCGGCGTGCTCCTCCTGATGTCTCCGCAGCAGCTGTTGGTTGTCGAACGGCGTTCCACACACGTAGCAGTTGTAATCTAGATGTGTCTGCAGGTGTAGCAACAGCTCATATTCCCGGGGGAATCCCTCTCCACATTTAAAACAGCGACGGTTGTTAAACCTCTTGGCTTTCGGTTGCTTCCTTTTGCCTTCTTCGACGCTGGTTTTCCGTTTGACCGGTTGTTTCTTCCGGCGTTTTCTCTGTGGTCCCGATGCAGAGGGACCACCGCCACCGGTCTTGGCTGTGTGACCAAAGAGAATGGGTTTACAGGATTGGTCAAATGCATTGTCCGTCGCCCAAATGGCACGCTATATTCCCTATTTAGGGCACTGCCTTTTGAACAGAGCCCTATATAGGGGACAGGATGAAATTTATAACGCAGCCAAATTAACAGGCTATAGTTGATGTTCTGTTGACTGGGTGCCATTTTAAACACAGCCAAATTAACAGGCTATAGTTGATGATGTTCTGTTGACTGGGTGCCATTTTAAACACAGCCAAATGAATAGGCTATAGTTGATGTTCTGTTGACTGGGTGACATTTAAAACACAGCCAAATTAACAGGCTATATAGTTGAATGATGTTCTGTTGACATTCTACCTCCACTTACCAAGACGAAGAGCAGGTTTCCAACTGGCGTCGTCTTCTTCAGAATTACCCGAACCATCAACGTTCACCTCTTCTTCTTGCTCCTCCTCTTCCTCCTCTTCTTCTTCTTCAGCTCTGGCCTTCAACCGAGGAGTTTGACTGGACGCCTTGCTGCCATGGCTTGGATCAGGACCCTGGGCCTCTATAGCTTTGGGGCTGGATTGGTCACCAGGATCCTACAATGAAAACACAAGTCATTCTTGGCTAACAGTCAGTAGTAATATAATGTTTGTTGTAGGGTTTCCCAGGGCAACGTTCAACCTCGTCTGCCTTTCTCTTCCTTGTCAAACAGGAAGTGGAGATTTTGAGTGGCGGTTGGCTATATCAAATCAAATGTATTTATATAGCCCTTCGTACATCAGCTGATGTCTCAAAGTGCTGTACAGAAACCCAGCCTAAAAACCCCCAAACAGCAAGCAATGCAGGTGTAGAAGCACGGTGGCTAGGAAAAACTCCCTAGAAAGGACTCCCTAAAACTCCCTAGAAATCTATGCCTAACTTTAACCTAAACCCCACCCATTCTCACCATTAACCCAAACCAATTCCATACACTTCTAGATTTTAAAGTGAAACCCCCCCCCCCCCCAAAACAAAACCTAAAAGTGACAGCATCAGCTCACAGCAAACCAAAGCACATACCTTTCTGATGAGGGATGTAGGAAGACCACTTCCTCCACTGCCGTAGCGAAGGCCTGTGGGGATGGGTGGGGTTGGTTCCACTATAGGCTTCCCAGGGTGCATCTGCTGCATGTGTGACCGGATGCCTGCTCTGTACCTGTAGCTCTTGCCACACTCGTGACACTGGTAGGGCTTCTCTCCAGAGTGGACTCTGAGATGCACCCGGAGGTCAAACTCTCTGGCGAAACTCTTCCCACACAGGAAGCAGAGATGGCTCCTCTCTCCGGTGTGGATCTTGAAGTGACAGGTCAGCTGGGATTGTTGTTTGAAACACTTGCCACACGCAGGGCATCGGTACGGTCTCTCTCCTCGGTGAGCGCTCTCGTGCTTCTTGAGCCCCTCCGCTGACAGGAAAGTCTTATCACACTGGGCGCAGCGGTAAGAGATCTTCCCACTGTGGATCTTCCGGTGGATCTTGATGTAACTCTTGCTGGAGAATCTCTTCCCACAGTCTGGACAGGGGTAAGGCTTCTCTGGTTTCTCATGGGAGTGGGCGATCATCAGGTGATCATCCAGGAGGCCTTTCTGAGAGAACTCTGCCCCGCAGAGAGGGCACTGCGGATTAGACTGGTTCTCTACAGTGTGAGTTCTCATGTGTATCTGTAGAGTTGATGGAGTTTGGCATTCCTCTCCTATTGGCTTAGCTGTGTGGTTGTCATGGTATTGGTCAGGGACTCCTATTGGTTTAGCTGTGCGGTTGTCATGGTATTGGTCCAGGACTCCTATTGGCTTAGCGGTGTGGTTGTCATGGTATTGGTCCAGAACTCCTATTGGCTTAGCTGTGTGGTTGTCATGGTATTGGTCCAGAACGCCTATTGGTTTAGCTGTGTGGTTGTCATGGTATTGGTCCGGGACACCTATTGGCTTAGCTGTGTGGTTGTCATGGTATTGGTCCAGAACTCCTATTGGCTTAGCTGTGTGGTTGTCATGGTATTGGTCCAGAACTCCTATTGGCTTAGCTGTGTGGTTGTCATGGTATTGGTCTGGGACACCTATTGTAGGAAGCCTCTCCACAATGTCAGGCCAGAAACTGGGATTCCTGACTTCTCCTGCATGGGGGAAGATAGTGTTAGTTCATGTTAAGTCTAAACAGATAATGACTGGGGTCAGGACGATACCAGTATCACCCTACTCAGATAATGACTGGGGTCAGGACGATACCAGTATCACCCTACTCAGATAATGACTGGGGTCAGGACGATATTAATTAACACCTCTTTAGTCACACCTTCTGGCTGACACCTCTTTAGTCACACCTTCTGCCTGACACCTCTTCTCTTTAGTCACACATTCTGCCTGACACCGCTTCTCTTTAGCCACACCTTCTGCCTGACACCTCTTTAGTCACACCTTCTGCCTGACACCTCTTTAGTCACACCTTCTGCCTGACACCTCTTTAGTCACTCATTCTGCCTGACACCTCTTTAGTCACACCTTCTGCCTGACACCTCTTTAGTCACACCTTCTGCCTGACACCTCTTCTCTTTAGTCACACCTTCTGCCTGACACCGCTTCTCTTTAGCCACACCTTCTGCCTGACACCTCTTTAGTCACACCTTCTGCCTGACACCTCTTTAGTCACACCTTCTGCCTGACACCTCTTCTCTTTAGTCACACCTTCTGCCTGACACTTCTTCTCTTTAGTCACACCTTCTGCCTGACACCGCTTCTCTTTAGCCACACCTTCTGCCTGACACCTCTTTAGTCACACCTTCTGCCTGACACCTCTTTAGTCACACCTTCTGCCTGACACCTCTTTAGTCACTCATTCTGCCTGACACCTCTTTAGTCACACCTTCTGCCTGACACCTCTTTAGTCACACCTTCTGCCTGACACCTCTTTAGTCACACCTTCTGCCTGACACCTCTTTAGTCACACCTTCTGCCTGACACCTCTTCTCTTTAGTCACACCTTCTGCCTGACACCTCTTCTCTTTAGTCACACCTTCTGCCTGACACCTCTTTAGTCACACCTTCTGCCTGACACCTCTTTAGTCACACCTTCTGCCTGACACCTCTTTAGTCACACCTTCTGCCTGACACCTCTTCTCTTTAGTCACACCTTCTGCCTGACACCTCTTCTCTTTAGTCACACCTTCTGCCTGACACCTCTTCTCTTTAGTCACACCTTCCGCCTGACACCTCTTTAGTCACACCTTCTGCCCACACTGAAACCTCTTTAGTCACACCTTCTGCCCACACTGACACCTCTTTAGTCACACCTAACTAAACTGAACTAAAACCATTTATTGATGTGTAATATCTGACATTTTGTTTTTACAACAGTGACATTATCCGGATAAAATACCTAAAGTTTTGTTTTTTACAAAAGCTTAAAGGGATACTTTGGCATTTTGGCAACGAGGTCTTTCATCTACTTCACCAGTCAGATTAACTTGTAGATCCCATTTTTCTGTCTCCGTGTCCAGTGTGAAGGAAGTTAGAGGTTGTTTTGTGAGCCAATGCCAACTAGCGTTAGCGCTACGCTAGTTAGCAATTATTATTATTTTTAGATGTTTTACTGAACCTTTATTCCACTAGGCAAGTCAGTTGTGCTGCCGCCAGTCAGCAACTTCCTTCAAACTGCAAGCAGAAACATAAACATGGTATCCAAGAGTTTGGGGACGTAGATAAAGGGCCTCAATACCAAATCCCAAAGTATCCCTTTAAAGAGAACAAAGATATTTCCAGAGTTGGGTCACTGGTCAGATGTACGACTTCTCACCTTTTAAAGAGGACAAAGATATTTCCAGAGTTGGGTCAACTGGTCAGATGTACGACTTCTCACCTTTTAAAGAGGACAAAGATATTTCCAGAGTTGGGTCAACTGGTCAGATGTACGACTTCTCACCTTTGTGCACACTCTGGTGTATTTTCAGATTTCCTTTCTGAGCGAATCTCTTCCCGCACACAGAGCACTGGAAAGGCTTCTCTCCCGTGTGTATCCGCTCGTGCATCATCAGTTTATGTGCATCGGATGCTTCGTATCCACACGTTAAACAGCGGTGAACCTTCTTGGTTTTGAACATGGTCGTGCCATCTATATGAATGGTCTGGTGTAAGAGCATGTCGTAGACGCGGGAGAATCCCTCTCCACATTTAAAGCAACGGTGGGTCATCTTGGCTTTCTTCTGCTTCGGATTCTTTTCCTTCTTCGGTGTCTCTTTTTTCTTCGGTTGCTTTTGTCCTGGACTCTTCTTCCGTTTGGTCGCCCGTGTCTTCTCTTTCTCCCGGTGTTGTCGTTCCACCGCTCCTGGTGTTGAGGTGGTTCCCTCACCACCGTGGCAGGAGTTAGGACTCATTCCTGTGGAGAGAAGAGAGTTCAGTGGGTCAGTATGGGTGGAGTTCCCTCACTACCGTGGCAGGAATTAGGACTCATTCCTGTGGAGAGAAGAGAGTTCAGTGGGTCAGTATGGGTAGAGTTCCCTCACTACTGTGGCAGGAATTAGGACTCATTCCTGTGGAGAGAAGAGAGTTCAGTGGGTCAGTATGGGTAGAGTTCCCTCACTATCGTGGCAGGAGGTAGGACTCATCAGTATGGGTAGAGTTCCCTCACTACCGTGGCAGGAGGTAGGACTCATCAGTATGAGTAGAGTTCCCTCACTACTGTGGCAGGAGGTAGGACTCATGAGTATGAGTAGAGTTCCCTCACTACCGTGGCAGGAGGTAGGACTCATCAGTATGGGTAGGGTTCCCTCACTACCGTGGCAGGAGGTAAGACTCACCAGTATGGGTAGAGTTCCCTTACTACCGTGGCAGGAGGTAGGACTCATCAGTGTGGGTAGAGTTCCCTCACTACCGTGGCAGGAGGTAGGACTCATCAGTATGAGTAGAGTTCCCTCACTACCGTGGCAGGAGGTAGGACTCATCAGTATGAGTAGAGTTCCCTCACTACCGTGGCAGGAGATGGGACTCATGAGTATGAGTAGAGTTCCCTCACTACCGTGGCAGGAGGTAGGACTCATCAGTATGGGTAGGGTTCCCTCACTACCGTGGCAGGAGGTAAGACTCACCAGTATGGGTAGAGTTCCCTTACTATCGTGGCAGGAGGTAGGACTCATCAGTATGGGTAGAGTTCCCTCACTACCGTGGCAGGAGGTAGGACTCATCAGTATGAGTAGAGTTCCCTCACTACTGTGGCAGGAGGTAGGACTCATGAGTATGAGTAGAGTTCCCTCACTACCGTGGCAGGAGGTAGGACTCATCAGTATGGGTAGGGTTCCCTCACTACCGTGGCAGGAGGTAAGACTCACCAGTATGGGTAGAGTTCCCTTACTACCGTGGCAGGAGGTAGGACTCATCAGTGTGGGTAGAGTTCCCTCACTACCGTGGCAGGAGGTAGGACTCATCAGTATGAGTAGAGTTCCCTCACTACCGTGGCAGGAGGTAGGACTCATCAGTATGAGTAGAGTTCCCTCACTACCGTGGCAGGAGATGGGACTCATGAGTATGAGTAGAGTTCCCTCACTACCGTGGCAGGAGGTAGGACTCATCAGTATGGGTAGGGTTCCCTCACTACCGTGGCAGGAGGTAAGACTCACCAGTATGGGTAGAGTTCCCTTACTACCGTGGCAGGAGGTAGGACTCATCAGTGTGGGTAGAGTTCCCTCACTACCGTGGCAGGAGGTAGGACTCATCAGTATGGGTAGAGTTCCCTCACTACCGTGGCAGGAGGTAGGACTAATCAGTATGAGTAGAGTTCCCTCACTACCGTGGCAGGAGGTAGGACTCATCAGTATGGGTAGAGTTCCCTCACTACCGTGGCAGGAGGTAGGACTCATCAGTATGGGTAGAGTTCCCTCACTACCATGGCAGGAGGTAGGACTAATCAGTATGAGTAGAGTTCCCTCACTACTGTGGCAGGAGGTAGTACTCATCAGTATGGGTAGAGTTCCCTCACTACCGTGGCAGGAGGTAGGACTCATCAGTATGGGTAGAGTTCCCTCACTACCGTGGCAGGAGGCAGGACTCATCAGTATGGGTAGAGTTCCCTCACTACTGTGGCAGGAGGTAGGACTCATCAGTATGAGTAGAGTTCCCTAACTACCGTGGCAGGAGGTAGGACTCATCAGTATGAGTAGAGTTCCCTCACTACCGTGGCAGGAGGCAGGACTCATCAGTATGGGTAGAGTTCCCTCACTACCGTGGCATGAGGTAGGACTCATCAGTATGAGTAGAGTTCCCTCACTACCGTGGCATGATGTAGGACTCATCAGTATGAGTAGAGTTCCCTCACTACCGTGGCATGAGGTAGGACTCATCAGTATGAGTAGAGTTCCCTCACTACCGTGGCAGGAGGTAGGACTCATCAGTATGGGTAGAGTTCCCTCACTACCGTGGCATGAGGTAGGACTCATCAGTATGAGTAGAGTTCCCTCACTACCGTGGCATGAGGTAGGACTCATCAGTATGAGTAGAGTTCCCTCACTACCGTGGCAGGAGGTAGGACTCATCAGTATGGGTAGAGTTCCCTCACTACCGTGGCATGAGGTAGGACTCATCAGTATGAGTAGAGTTCCCTCACTACCGTGGCATGTAGCGTACATGCTATTGTGTGAAAACAGTGGCCACGCATTCCCTATAAAGGGAATAGGGTGCCATTTGGGATGAACACGTTCTTTAACTCACTTTTCTGTCACCACTTGTAAACAGGATATGTTTACATATCTTACATTACTCATCTCATATGTATATACTGTATTCTATACTACTGTATCTTGGTCTATGCATTACTCATCTCATATGTATATACTGTATTCTATCATATTCTACTGTATATTAGTCTATGTAATACTCATCTCATATGTATATACTGTATTCTATACTACTGTATCTTGGTCTATGCATTACTCATCTCATATGTATATACTGTATTCTATCATATTCTACTGTATATTAGTCTATGTAATACTCATCTCATATGTATATACTGTATTCTATACTACTGTATCTTGGTCTATGCATTACTCATCTCATATGTACATATTCTTTATCCCCTTACACTGTGTACAAGACAGTAGTTTTGGAATTGTTAGTTAGATTACTTGTTATTACTGCATTGTCGGAACTAGAAGCACAAGCATTTCGCTACACTCGCATTAACATCTGCTAACAATGTGTATGTGACAAATAAAATTTGATTTGATTTGATACTGTATTCTATACTACTGTATTTTAGTCTATGCATTACTCATCTCATATGTATATACTGTATTCTATTCTACTGTATCTTAGTCTATGCATTACTCATCTCATATGTATATACTGTATTCTATTCTACTGTATATTAGTCTACGCCACTCTGACATTGCTCGTCCACAAATATATATATATTCTTAATTCTATTCCTTTAGATTGTGTGTATTGTTAGATATGACTTGTTATATACTACTGCACTGTTGGGAGCTAGAAACACAAGCATTTCACTACACCTGCAATAACATCTGATTACCGTGTGTATGTGACCAATAACATCTGCTAACCATGTGTATGTGACCAATAACATCTGTTAACCATGTGACCATTAACATCTGCTAACCATGTGTATGTGACCAATAACATCTGTTAACCATGTGTATGTGACCAATAACATCTGCTAACCATGTGTATGTGACCAATAACATCTGTTAACCATGTGACCATTAACATCTGCTAACCATGTGTATGTGACCAATAACATCTGTTAACCATGTGTATGTGACCAATAACACATGTTAACCATGTGTATGTGACCAATAACATATGTTAACCATGTGTATGTGACCAAAAACATCTGTTAACCATGTGTATGTGACCAATAACATCTACTAACCACGTGTATGTGACCAATAACATCTTCTAACCATGTGTATGTGACCAATAACATCTGTTAACCATGTGTATGTGACCAATAACATCTACTAACCACGTGTATGTGACCAATAACATCTTCTAACCATGTGTATGTGACCAATAACATCTACTAACAACGTGTATGTGACCAATAACATCTACTAACCACGTGTATGTGACCAATAACATCTTCTAACCATGTGTATGTGACCAATAACATCTACTAACCACGTGTATGTGACCAATAACATCTTCTAACCATGTGTATGTGACCAATAACATCTACTAACAACGTGTATGTGACCAATAACATCTACTAACCACGTGTATGTGACCAATAACATCTACTAACCACGTGTATGTGACCAATAACATCTTCTAACCACGTGTATGTGACCAATAACATGTGATTTGACTTTGATTTACCAAGATGAGGAGTATCCCAGGAAGCTTGTTCTACTACAGAATTCAACAGATCACCAACTTCCTCTTCCTCCCCTTCCTCCTCCTCTTCTTCATCTTCACCCTCTTCTTCCTCTTCCACCTCCCACTCTTCTTCTTCCTCCTCTTCTTCTTCTTCCTCGTCCTCCTCCTCCTCTTGTTCAATATGAATGTTCATCCCAGGTGTTTGAGTGATGTCCTCCTCATGTCTTTGGTCAGGGCCCAGAGACTCGGTCGACCCCGATTGAGCCCCAGGATCCTAGAAGAAAGACGGGACTGTTTCTAGTAAAGTTACCATGGAAACCATGTTGGAACAAAAATGGGTTCAATAGAACAGTGGAATATATGATAATAATGTTTATAATGGTAACAATATCTCCTATTAAAATGTTTGTTATTATTGTCTCCCACCTTGTTGATGTTTGATGTAAGGGGACTTCCTCCTTCACTACCAGAGCCACGGACAGGACTCTCACCTGTAGAGAGAGGTTGGTATTATGGGTTATAATGAGACTACCAGGACTCCTGTAGAGATAGGTTGGTATTATGGGTTATAATGAGACTACCAGGACACCTGTAGAGATAGGTTGGTATTATGGGTTATAATGAGACTACCAGGACTCCTGTAGAGATAGGTTGGTATTATGGGTTATAATGAGACTACCAGGACTCTCTCCTGTAGAGAGAGGTTGGTATTATGGGTTATAATGAGACTACCAGGACTCCTGTAGAGATAGGTTGGTATTATGGGTTATAATGAGACTACCAGGACTCCTGTAGAGATAGGTTGGTATTATGGGTTATAATGAGACTACCAGGACTCCTGTAGAGATAGGTTGGTATTATGGGTTATAATGAGACTACCAGGACTCCTGTAGAGATAGGTTGGTATTATGGGTTATAATGAGACTACCAGGACTCTCTCCTGTAGAGAGAGGTTGGTATTATGGGTTATAATGAGACTACCAGGACTCCTGTAGAGATAGGTTGGTATTATGGGTTATAATGAGACTACCAGGACTCCTGTAGAGATAGGTTGGTATTATGGGTTATAATGAGACTACCAGGACTCCTGTAGAGAGAGGTTGGTATTATGGGTTATAATGAGACTACCAGGACTCTCTCCTGTAGAGAGAGGTTGGTATTATGGGTTATAATGAGACTACCAGGTCTCCCGTAGAGATAGGTTGGTATTATGGGTTATAATGAGACTACCAGGACTCTCTCCTGTAGAGATAGGTTGGTATTATGGGTTATAATGAGACTACCAGGACTCCTGTAGAGATAGGTTGGTATTATGGGTTATAATGAGACTACCAGGACTCTCTCCTGTAGAGATTGGTTGGTATTATGGGTTATAATGAGACTACCAGGACACCTGTAGAGAGAGGTTGGTATTATGGTTTATAATGAGACTACCAGGACTCCTGTAGAGATAGGTTGGTATTATGGGTTATAATGAGACTACTAGGACTCTCACCTGTAGATAGAGGTTGGTTTTATGGGTTATAATGAGACTACCAGGACTCTCTCCTGTAGAGATCGGTTGGTATTATGGGTTATAATGAGACTACCAGGATGTTGAACAGAATCGCAGTCAACTAAAGAACAGTCAGAGTTCTGCCTCCACTTACTATGTTGAACAGAACCCCAGTCAACTAAAGAACAGAGTTCTGCCTCCCCTTACTATGTTGAACAGAACCCCAGTCAACTAAAGAACAGAGTTCTGCCTCCACTTACTATGTTGAACAGAACCCCAGTCAACTAAAGAACAGAGTTCTGCCTCCCCTTACTATGTTGAACAGAACCCCAGTCAACTAAAGAACAGAGTTCTGCCTCCACTTACTATGTTGAACAGAACCCCAGTCAACTAAATAACAGAGTTCTACCTCCACTTACTATGTTGAACAGAACCCCAGTCAACTAAAGAACAGAGTTCTGCCGCCACTTACTATGTTGAACAGAATCCCAGTCAACTGAAGAACAGTCAGTGTTCTGCCTCCACTTACTATGTTGAACAGAACCCCAGTCAACTAAAGAACAGTGTTCTGCCTCCACTTACTATGTTGAACAGAACCCCAGTCAACTAAAGAACAGAGTTCTGCCTCCACTTACTATGTTGAACAGAATCCCAGTCAACTAAAGAACAGAGTTCTGCCTCCACTTACTATGTTGAACAGAACCCCAGTCAACTAAAGAACAGAGTTCTACCTCCACTTACTATGTTGAACAGAACCCCAGTCAACTAAAGAACAGAGTTCTGCCTCCACTTACTATGTTGAACAGAACCCCAGTCAACTAAAGAACAGAGTTCTGCCTCCACTTACTATGTTGAACAGAACCCCAGTCAACTAAAGAACAGTCAACGTTCTGCCTCCACTTACTATGTTGAACAGAACCCCAGTCAACTAAATAACAGAGTTCTACCTCCACTTACTATGTTGAACAGAACCCCAGTCAACTAAAGAACAGAGTTCTGCCGCCACTTACTATGTTGAACAGAATCCCAGTCAACTGAAGAACAGTCAGTGTTCTGCCTCCACTTACTATGTTGAACAGAACCCCAGTCAACTAAAGAACAGTGTTCTGCCTCCACTTACTATGTTGAACAGAACCCCAGTCAACTAAAGAACAGAGTTCTGCCTCCACTTACTATGTTGAACAGAATCCCAGTCAACTAAAGAACAGTGTTCTGCCTCCACTTACTATGTTGAACAGAATCCCAGTCAACTTCTTCTCCATCAGAATTAATCAGCCCTCCAACTTCCTCTGCATTATCCGTTGCCCCTTCTCCATCCCCCTCCTCCTCTTCCTTCTCCTCTTCCCCCACCTCTTCCTTCTCCTCTTCCTCCACCTCTTCGACTTTAGCCTTCAGCCCCAGTGTTTGACAGAGGTCCTGTAGGTTATCAGATACCATCTGCTGCCCCTGTGATGTGTTCTCCTCCTCACAGTGGATGGGTTTCTCTGCTTCTGTTGTGTGTGACCTCTGGTGCAAGTTCAAACTTCTTTTTGTAGCAAAATTCTTCCCACAGTCGGGGCAGGGGTATGGCTTCTTTCCCGTGTGCATTCTCACGTGGATCTGTAGAGACGGTGAATTTTTAAAATGTTTCCCACATTCTGAGCAGCAGTGAGACGACGTCTTAGTTTTGTGATTCTCCTGGTGTTGTTCATGTTCTGCTGCTGATGCAGAGAGACTCTCCTCGACTTTTTTGCCGTGCGATTGCTGGTGTATTTCTTTCAAACTTAGCGAGTCCGGTTTCTCTCCTGTGTGTTGCAGCTGGTGTCTTTTCAAGGATGTACAGAAGGTGAACCTCTTGTCACACTCGGAGCAGGCGTACGGCTTCTCTCCAGTGTGCAGTTTCTGGTGTTGTTTAAGATATGCTTTCTGAGTGAAGCCCTTCCTACAGACGGAACAGGAGAAAGGCTTCTCTCCTGTGTGGGAGAGCTGGTGGGCAGTCAGGTTGGCTTTCTGGGTGAAGCACTTGCCACAGACAGAGCACGAGAAAGGTTTCTCACCAGTGTGCACTAGCATGTGTTGGTTCAAATTTCCCTTTTGGTTGAAGCTCTTCTCACACACGGAACATTTGTAAGACTTCTCCCCGGTGTGTTTCAGCTCATGTGATTTCAAGGTGTGTAGATAAGTATAACTCTTCCCACACACGGAGCAGGAGTGAGGTTTTTCTCCCGTGTGTGTCAGCAGGTGTCTGCGTAGTTTGTAAGCGCTAGAGAACTCTCTTCCACACTCCAGGCAGCAGTTCTTTGCCTGTTCAGGATCTCCCGATATAGAGGGACTGCCCTCCCCATTAGAACAGTGGAACCGCTGGTGTGTCTTCAGATGTTCCTCCCGAGTGAAACTCTTCCCACAGTCAGAACAGAAGCAGGGCCTCTCTCCTGTGTGAGTCAGAAGGTGTCGTTGTAGTTTAGACGGACATGGGAACTCCTTCCCACAGTCCAGGCAGCTGTAGCTCTTCCTGGGTTTGGGACTGGTCTTCTTCTCTCCTGTGTGTGTTGTGTTACGATGTTTTCTTAGATAATGCTGGGTAGGGAACTCCTCTCCACACTCTCTGCAGCTGTGTGTGTTCTTGGCTGTGTGATTGTCCTCCTGTTGTTCAGGATCTCCTGAGGTAGAACTTGTCCCCTCACTGTCAGAGTGACGGCTGGAACTCTCTCCAGTCTCTCCTGTGGGGATATAGGAAGAGTCTGATCAGGATTGCTCGAGTGGAAACCAAAGGGGTGTATTCATTAGTGTACACTGAAGCAGACAAAAATAAGTGTTTCTTATAGTCCCTTTCCCTGTTTCGGACATCCCAGCTTGTGTAAGTGTTGCACTGTTTTGTTAACGCTGGACCTAAACAACAGTCAGATCGTTTAAACATTCAGTCTGCCTCATCCTCCACCTACTAAAGTTAACGGAAATTTCTCAACCCAACTTACCTCTCAATCTTAGAAAGTCACTGAAGTAGTCAAGGCTCCTAGGAACCATCTCTGGACCGCTGGTTCTCTGGTCACCATGGACACAGTCAGGAACCAGTAAGTTTGGCTGGGGTTCATCAAAATCCTGATTTTAAAAAGTACAGTCAGAGATAGGCCTAGAAGATAATGTCATGTCATTGGTTTTGGTCTTAATAACGAACTGACTTGATAAAATAGTCCTTACTACTTGACAAATGTATATCAACTTCTACAAATGACAAGCTAACCTTGAACAAGACATTGACAATGGAGTTTACTAAAGCAGAGCTATGTATTTACATAACTAGCTAACCAGCTATATCTATACCTGCTGTATATATGGCTTTGGGCTCAAGCAAAACATGTTTTAGTTTCAGGGCAACTAGCTAGCTTAAGCTCACTTCTCACCTCATACATTGTGTGAGCCGAAGCGACAACAAAAAAATAGCCGAGAAAATGTGGTTCTCTGGCTGTAGCAAGCAATCAGTTCAAATGTTGCTTTGCTAAGTGAAATCACAGCTGTTTTGCAAAAATAGATAGCAGGCTAAGTTAGCATAGCATACTGAGCTAGCTAACGGTACTTAGCTAGCTAGCTAATAATGTTAGCTTAACTCGTCGTTTGTAACTTCATGTCTGTCTGGTTTAATAGTTCCATATCTACGTTATCACAGGATGGAAATAATCTACGCCAATTATAGTGAAGATATATTTGTAAATAACTATAGCTACAATGCTTTTGAGTAAGGTTTATCTAAGCAGGCTAGCTAATGTTGACAGAACCGCCTAGAACTGCTTCCGGGGCAGCAGCTAACCCGGAAGTTGATGCAGTCACTGGACGCCATTCCACATAGTTTGGATATGGACATTCTTTGATTGTGTTAACGGTGAGGGGAGAATGGGGAAATGTTTAAATAAATCAGGTCATTAAAACATTAGGTATTGGCTTTGTCCAAACGGTGTAGTTAGCTAGTCGTTACGGTTACATAACTGTTAGCTAAGTAACGTTTCATCATCAGACAGATACATTTTTAGCTTGGTACTGTTGGCTAGCTAATAGCTCCTGCGAACTAATTTGAAGCTCTGCTCAAAACAGAGTCGACGAAGGAGTAAAACGATGATAGTTTTCTATTTGGTGAATAAAGGCAGAGTGACTGTACATATAATCAATGAGTTACTGTTGTACCTAATGTTCGTGTTACACTAGTTAACGTTAGGTAGCTTCAAAATACAAGCCCTCGTCGTGGGAACCTTGACATTTCATGTATATCTTACAAAAATATTTTGATTGTCATTAATATTTGTTTTATTATATTGTTCTATTAAGTAAAAATGAAATAGTGACAGTAAATTAAAAGTCTACGTTTCACGGACTTGACAAATATAGAATGTCACTATACAAATTGCACGCCTGTATAAAATGTTTTTGTTTTACACCATATGTCCTGTTTACACAGGTGACCTCACAAGGGCTTCCACAGGTGACCTCACAAGGGCTTCCACAGGTGACCTCACAAGGGCTTCCACAGGTGACCTCACAAGGGCTTCCACAGGTGACCTCACAAGGGATTCCACAGGTGACCTCACAAGGGATTCCACTGTTCCGGTGACAGGAAGAAGATCGGACCCTGAAATAACTTGTCTTTGACAGAGACTCATAATGCAGCACTTCCCGAAGCTCCCAGTGTGGCAGGAGATATAGGAGACCTGTGAATACACAGGAGAGAGACACACCTCACAGTAGTGAGCTCCATTCAATAGCAAGTTGTTATTTTTATTTTTACACAAAAAAAAAAACATTCTAATTCTGCTGAGACAAAATGAGTTCTGAGAAGGAAGCGTTGATGGATAAAATCGAAAAGAGTTTATGGAATTTAACTGAGGACAATTTACGCTACCTGTGTGAACGTTGTGGATTAGATGGCTCTGAAATTAAAGGGATGAATCATCGCTTATTAAGGCGTAAAGTCATGGAGGAAATGTGGGACAATACGGATTCAATGAAATCAGAGGAGCAGGGAATGTCTTGGTTAGTCCAACTGAAAGAGGACATCAGGAGGACACAGGAGGAGGGTAGCAGTGCGCTCATGAGTCCCGGCCAATCAGAGGATGTAGACCGCAATGAAGAACACAACAAGGGGGACAGGGATTGGTTGCCAAGCAACGGACTGACAGCGGAGCCCTTGCATCCCAGCCAATGTGATGATGATGATGCTGTCGACTGCGATGAAGAATGGAATGAAGAGGGAGGAGCTGGGTTGCTTAGCAACACACCAGACCAGAGTAAATTAAAGAGGCACATCAGATCGCACACTGTTAAACAACACACAGTGAATCCCTCAGTGAAACCTCACCACTGCTCGGATTGTGGGAAACAGTTCATTGTAAAATCAAGCCTTAAACATCACCGGCTAGTTTTTCACACAGATCACCCTCACCGCTGTGGTCAATGTAAGAAGAGCTTCATAACTGCAGGAAGGCTGGAATCGCACATAAAAACACGACACCCGCCAAGTGAAGTGAAGAACCCACATGTGTGCTCTAAATGCGGTAGGGCATTCCCTGTGGCTGCCAGTCTTAAGAGACACCTGAGAACTCATACTGGGGAGAAACCGTACGTCTGCCCCCAGTGTGGAAAGGACTACAGTGACTGTGGAAACTTGAGGAAACACATGAGAAGAACTCACCCAGTAGAAGAGATGGTTGTGGAGAGTTTCACCACTCAGAGGAGCATCCCTACAGGGAATGTGGAGGAAATGCAGGACAATACGGATTCAATTAAATCGGAGGAGCAGGGAACATCTTGGTCACTCCAACTGAAAGAGGACCTCAAAGGGATACAGGAGAATGGTAGCGTTGTACCCATGAGTCCCGGCCAATCCGATGACGATGGTGCTGATGACGACGATGATGACGATGATGCTGCAGACTGCAACGTTAAGGACAGGGATTGGTTGCCAAGCAACGGACTGAAGGCGGAGCCCATGAGTCCCAGCCAATCAGATGACGCTGTAGACTGGGACGAGGAGGACAGGGATTGGATGGCTAGCGATGGGCTGGAGGTGGAGTTGTCTCCAGAGAGACACACACCAGAGCAGAGAGTGAGAGAGGTAGGTACTTAAATTCCTGTTAAACATTAGCTTTTAGAAATCAGCATTCTTTTAAAACACAGACCATAAAGTGTTTTAAAACATTTCCCCTGCTTTTTATATTGAAAGTCAACCGTTTTTTAAACTAATTCCCCTGCTTTTTATATTGAAAGTCAACCGTTTTTTAAACCATTTCCCCTGCTTTTTATATTGAAAGTGAAGTGTTTATTTTACTTCAATAGAGTGATCAATAGACATGCAACTACAGTTTTAATTCACATGCATTTCATCAGATGCCAACTGAAGCTATTTGGCTAGCAGCCACACAAAACAGGGTATATTTTACCAAAACGATGCACGGCCAACATATTTATAATGTTTATCATAGAAAGAATGGAGCCAGATACATGTCCTGATGTTTTGCTTTGAAGTTGATCTTTAAGCATTGTAACTGAACTGAAGCACACAGCAGTCAGAGTGGTGAAATGTAATTGGTCAAGACGAGAGAGCGAAGATATTTCATCCGATTGCGGAAGTGCAACTTGAAACACAAAAAAATGTGTCTGTTTTTTTAAAATTCATGATTTGGAGTGAAACCTACTGAAGTTTTACAAAGAAACGCAACATATTTTTTATCTTTCCTTTTATCCGTGAAGAACGGCGTTAATGCGACCTCTGCTTGAAGTGTGTTCGTCTTTCCTTGAGTCCTCTCATCGTTGATTCCTGGACCTCCTTCTATAAATGCATTGGAGAAGGTTCTAGGTTATTTCTCTTTATCCTCCAATGTATTTTAAGAAGGATGCCGATTACAGAAGGTTCTAGGTTATTTCTCTTTATCCTCCAATGTATTTTAAGAAGGATGCCGATTACAGAAGGTTCTAGGTTATTTCTCTTTATCCTCCAATGTATTTTAAGAAGGATGCCGATTACAGAAGGTTCTAGGTTATTTCTCTTTATCCTCCAATGTATTTTAAGAAGGATGCCGATTACAGAAGGTTCTAGGTTATTTCTCTTTATCCTCCAATGTATTTTAAGAAGGATGCCGATTACAGAAGGTTCTAGGTTATTTCTCTTTATCCTCCAATGTATTTTAAGAAGGATGCCGATTACAGAAGGTTCTAGGTTATTTCTCTTTATCCTCCAATGTATTTTAAGAAGGATGCCGATTACAGAAGGTTCTAGGTTATTTCTCTTTATCCTCCAATGTATTTTAAGAAGGATGCCGATTACAGAAGGTTCTAGGTTATTTCTCTTTATCCTCCAATGTATTTTAAGAAGGATGCCGATTACAGAAGGTTCTAGGTTATTTCTCTTTATCCTCCAATGTATTTTAAGAAGGATGCCGATTACAGAAGGTTCTAGGTTATTTCTCTTTATCCTCCAATGTATTTTAAGAAGGATGCCGATTACAGAAGGTTCTAGGTTATTTCTCTTTATCCTCCAATGTATTTTAAGAAGGATGCCGATTACAGAAGGTTCTAGGTTATTTCTCTTTATCCTCCAATGTATTTTAAGAAGGATGCCGATTACAGAAGGTTCTAGGTTATTTCTCTTTATCCTCCAATGTATTTTAAGAAGGATGCCGATTACAGAAGGTTCTAGGTTATTTCTCTTTATCCTCCAATGTATTTTAAGAAGGATGCCGATTACAGAAGGTTCTAGGTTATTTCTCTTTATCCTTCAATGTATTTTAAGAAGGATGCCGAGTAATCGACAGATGAGAGGAATCAAGGAAAGACTTTTGATTTTCTCTGCAAAAATGACTCGACTGGCTGGAAAGTGTTTCCTGCCCTGATTCATTCCATCTCTATTTTTTATGATTTTCTAGGACAAACCTCCCCACTTTGCCCTCCCAGAGTCCCCGGTAGCGGTCCCCGGTGCCTCTCCCGGTAGCGCCTTATTGTGCGGTCTGAAGAGGGTGTCCGTGCGGCTTGTCGACTGCAGGAAGACACCGGGGCAGAGTAGCCATATAATACACAAGACAACACAGACGGGAGCGAAACCCCACAGCTGGTCTTATGCTGAACAACACAAAACCCTCTCAGGAGACAGGCCTGGCTCCCATATCTGTGATCACTGTGGGAAGAATTTTACCACTGCTACCAATCTGAAAACACATTTACCGTGTCTGTCTGGAGAGAAACCACACGTCTGCTCTGAATGCGGAAAGAGTTTCACACAGGCCGGCTGTCTTAAGAGACACCTGAGAACTCATACGGGGGAGAAACCGTACATCTGCCCTCGTTGTGGGAAGGCTTGTACTGATTCTGGAAACTTAAAGAGACACATCAGAAAAACTCACCCAGGAGAGGAGGTCATTGTGAAGAGACTTGCCTATCAGAAGAGCGTTCGCAATGCTAAAGAATACAAGCAAGCCCACTCCGGAGATGGCTCTCATATCTGTGATCACTGTGGTAAGAATTTTACCACCGCAAGAAGTCTAAAACTACACATACAGTCCCTGCAGAGAAGGAGAGAGAACTTGACTGCAGAGAAAGCTCATGTGTGCTCTGAATGTGGAAAGGGCTTCCATCAGGCTGGGAGTCTTAAGAGACACCTGAGAACTCATACTGGGGAGAAACCGTACGTTTGCCATCATTGTGGGAAGGCTTGCAGTGATTCTGGAAACTTACAGAAACACATCAAAAGTCACATGGGTAAACAACACACAGTGAAACCTTACCTCTGCTCTGAATGTGGGAAGCAATTCATTGGAAAACAAAGCCTTGGACATCACCGGGAGGTTTTTCACACAGATCACCCTCACCGCTGTGGTCAATGTAAGAAGAGCTTCATAACCGCAGCAAGATTGGAATCGCACATAAAAACAAGGCACCCGCCATGTGATCCTCTGAAGAACCCACATGTGTGCTCTGAATGTGGAAGGGGATTCCCTGTGGCCGCCAGTCTTAAAAGACACCTGAGAATCCATACTGGGGAGAAACCGTACTCCTGCCCTCAGTGTGGAAACAGTTACAATGATCGTGGAAATTTAAAGAAACACATAGGAACTCACACAGAAGAAAAACCTTACCACTGCTCGGTGTGTGGGATGAAGTTCCGTCATACAAAAACGTTACAACGGCATCACCAGGAGAACCACAAGGGGGAGACACTGGGTCCCATCCACAGGCACCAAGACCCTCTTCCATGCCCCCACTGCGGGGAGGAGTTCTCTACCAAGGCTCTTCTGAAGGATCATCTACGGACCCACTCTAGCCGGGTTCACTGCTCCCGATGCGACAAGACCTTCTCCACTAAAAGTAACTTACTGGTTCATCAGCGGATACACACTGGAGAGAGGCCTTACCTTTGCCCTCAGTGTGGAAAGAGTTTTTCTCTGGCAGGGAGTTTAAAACTTCATCTCCGGATTCATGCGGGTGAGAAACCTTACTGCTGTACTTACTGTGACAAGAGATTCACAAGTAAGAGTCACTGCAATCTTCATCTGCGAATCCACACTGGAGAGAAGCCGTACCAATGCCCTGACTGCGGGAGGTGTTTCGCTGACGGGAATGTCCTGAAAAACCACCGGCGGACCCACACAGGAGAGAAACCGTTCCAGTGCCGCTTGTGTGATAAAGCCTTTGCTCAGTTGAGCAGTCTGAAGAAACATCAGGAGACACACAGGCAAACTCAGCCTGTCTCTGTCCCAAGACTCCCTAATCCCTACCCACCACACAATCAGCATGTCCCTTATCCCTACCCATCACAGATTCAATGGTAACCTTGTTTACACCTTACCAAGTTGTCCGGTGTCCTGTTACCTGGTAACCTATCTGTTACCTGGTAACCTATCTGTTACCTGGTAACCTATCAGTTACCTGGTAACCTATCTGTTACCTGGTAACCTATCTGTTACCTGGTAACCTATCTGTTACCTGGTAACCTATCTGTTACCTGGTAACCTATCTGTTGCCTGGTAACAGCTATCTGTTGCCTGGTAACCTATCAGTGACCTGTCCCAGATAGGAAGGATGCATTTCTAACGTATTGGGACAGGAACCTAGACTCAGTCTGTCCCAAAAACCCAACCTGCCATGCACTCCGTGAATGGTAAGCTTGCTTATTAAACCTGTCCAATCCCTTGTAGATAACTAGATGGAAATGAATTGAAGGATCCATTTTATTTTATTATTGTTATGATTTTATTGAAGCAGGTTTTCAGTCATTGAGGATTGATATGCTGTTTATAGAGCTTGGAATATAATGGTATTTTATCTGTCTCAAAATAATTATTTTGCTCAAAGTTCATATTTTATCTCCAGAGTTTTGTATTCCCAGTTGATATTTGGATATGTTGTTCATTTTTTAAAAAGTGTTTAAAATTCATGGCCGAACCTCAACTGGTGGAAATAAAATGGTGACAACGATATGTTGTTGGGGTAATTATTTTTCTAATTCTTTGAGTAGTTAGTTTTATGAATAAATAAGGGTCCTAGGCAGGGGTCAAAGTTATCCGGTGTGCTCTGGTACCGCGACCCGGAAAAGAAATAGTGGGGGTACACCGTACCGGTAAAATGTGAACCAATCACAATCATTTATAAGAAATACCAAGAAAACTACACCATTATTTAACAATACCGCATGTCAGCTGCATGAAAATGATTTGACTTGAAAACTGGCAGTAAACCCTCAAAGTTGCATTGTAATTCCGCGAGAACACTAAAATGTTGCCAACTTAAAGAACAGCAGCGTGTAGTGTGAATATGGTGTACATACAGTACCAGTCAAAAGGTTTAGAACACCTACTCATTCAAGGGTTTAGAACACCTACTCATTCAAGGGTTTAGAACACCTACTCATTCAAGGGTTTAGAACACCTACTCATTCAAGGGTTTAGAACACCTACTCATTCAAGGGTTTAGAACACCTACTCATTCAAGGGTTTAGAACACCTACTCATTCAAGGGTTTAGAACACCTCCTCATTCAAGGGTTTAGAACACCTACTCATTCAAGGGTTTAGAACACCTCCTCATTCAAGGGTTTAGAACACCTACTCATTCAAGGGTTTAGAACACCTACTCATTCAAGGGTTTAGAACACCTACTCATTCAAGGGTTTAGAACACCTACTCATTCAAGGGTTTTTCTTTATTTGTACTATTTTTCTACATTGTAGAAAAATAGTGAAGACATCAAAACTATGAAATAACACATATGGAATCATGTAGTAACCAAAACAAGTGTTAAAACAAATCTAAACATATTTTAGATTTTGGATTCTTCAAAGAAGCCACCCTTTGCCTCGATGACAGCTTTGTGACAGGAGAAAACTGAGGATGGAATCATTTGGAAAAGCTCCAGTGCCCTCCATTAATATTGGCACCCTTGGTAGACATGAGAAAAAAGTTTATTGTTTATCCTCTTGGTCTGTCATTCAAAATATCCACAAAAATCGAACCTTTAATTAAAGAAAAAATAATTGAAAGAAAAAATAAATTCTAATCATAAAACAAATATTTTCTCAAATATGTGTGACACAATTATTGGCACCCCTTCATTCAATACTTTGCGCAACAGCTCTGAGTCTTCTCCTATAATGGGTAAGGAGGTTAGAGAACACATGGCAAGGGATCTGAGACCATTCCTCCATACAGAATCTCTCCAGATCCTTCAGATTCCCAGGTCCACGCTCGTGGACTCTCCTCTTTAACTCATCCCACTGGGTTTCTATGGGGTTTAAGTCAGGGGACTTGGATGGCTATGGCAAACCCTTGATTATGTGGTCAGTGAACCATGCTGGAAGATCCAACCAAGGCCCAGTTTAAGCTTCCTAGCAGAGGCAGTCAGGTTTTGATTTAATATCTGCTGGTACATGATGGAGTCCATGATACCATGTATCCTAACAATTTGTCCCGATTTGTTAACATTTCCAGTTGCTTTAAACTTCTTAATTATATCGCCCTGATAGTGGAAATGGCATTTTCAACCGTTGAGCTATTTTCTTATAGCCATTTCCTGATTTGTGCAGCTCGACAACCTTTTGTTGCACATCATTACTGTATTCTCAGGTCTTTCCCATGGTGATGGTTGACTATGGGAACTTGGCCTCTGTGTCACCTCATATTTATTCCCCAGTGAAACAGGAAGTCAACAGGAAGCTTACCTCTTAAGTGGTCCTAATCACTCAGGTGAACTTAAAAATGTAAAATATGAATGGGAATATAGTTCAGTTAGATTTTACTCATAAGAATTTCTAGGGGTGCCAATAATTGTGGCACACATATTTTAGAGAAAAATATATAATTAATTTATTTCACGTTTTTTTTTCTCAATAATTTTACTTTAATTAAAGGTTCGATTTTTGTGAATGTTTGAATGAAAGACCAAGAGGACAAACAGCAAATAAATGTTTTTCACAGCCCGTTTTGCTCATATTTACCAAGGGTGTCAATATTAGTGGAGGGCTCTGTATGAACCTTTGGTCCTGAATACAAACTGTTATGTTTGGGGGAAATCCAATACAACACATTAATGAGTACCAATCTCCATATTTTCAAGCACAGTGGTGGCTGCATCATGTTATGGGTATGCTTGTAATCAATAAGGACTGGAGTTTTAGAATGGAGCCAAGCACAGGCAAAATCCTAGAGGAAAACCTGGTTCAGTCTGCTTTTCACCAGACACTGAGAGATGAATACACCTTTCAGCAGGACAATAACCTAAAACACAAGGCCAAATCTACACTGTAGTTGCTTACCAAAGAAGACAGGGAATGTTCCTGAGTGGCTGAGTTACAGTTTTGACTTAAACATATATGAAAATCTATGGCAAGACCTGAAAACGGTTGTCTTGCAATGATCAACAACCAATTTGACTGATTTTGAAGAATTTTTCAAAGAATAATGGGCAAATGTTGCACAATCCAGGTGTGGAACGCTCTTAGAGACTTACCCAGAAAGGTGCTACTACAAAGTATTGACACAGGGGTATGAATACTTATGTAAACTAAATATTTCAGTATTTTAATTTTCAATAAATTTGAACACATTTCTAAAAACATGTTTTCATTATGTGTAATCTATGCATCTATATGTCCTTTTATGAATAGACAAATAAAAAATCATGGTAGATCTCATACCGGTAACAAATTGAATTTCACCCCTGGTCCTAGGTACATGATGTCTTGTGTCGTCTTTATCATGTCCACCTAATAAACAGGTGATTGTTGATAACATGGTTCGGTCATTTAATGAGGAGCTGGCTTCTACTGTCTGATACAACTTATCTTATCATTCACCGGAAGAGAGAGAAGGGATGGAGTGGGTGGGAAGGTTTGAAGAATTGTCAAGTCTTGAAATAAGGGCTTTTATTTAGAAGGATTTCTTATTACCATACCGGAAATGACGCCATCGACATGCTCCCGGAGGTCAAAAAGGTATACATCAGAACACATCGGAAGGAAAGTCACAGACGATATAATAAAATATATTTAGAGTAATCAGGTATTTCGTATGCGTATATAGCGAAATTATATTCACTTTGTCGATAGGTATAGCCAGAACCATGTAGTCGTAAACTAGCTAGGTCCCCATGGACAGCTAGCTAAGTTAGCCCACGCTGATCTAGCTAGCTCCGCTAACGTTAGCTGCCTTGTACACCGCTAGCTATCTAGCTGTAGTTGTTGTAGCGTGGACTGTAAGATAAACCCAATATCACAGTCCACACTATAACAGCTATTGGATTTATTATGCTTGCTAGTTACGTCCTGACTGATTTGCTCCAATGTTGGGATTGATTTGGGTCCCCAACACAACACGAATAGAATAGCTAAGTAACTAGCTAGCCAGCTAACTCATGCTAACAGAGCAATGGCCACGTTCCAGGCTGATCTCAAAACGGCTGGTTATATGTTTTAAATATCAGTTAAATATGACATGAAATTACAGATGAGTGTTTTGATGTATATATATTTTTTTACAGGTTCTCTAAAGTCCTGCCATTGACTGCATTGTCGTTGTTGCCACACGAGCAGGACAATATGAATCCACTCAGTTCAGAGAAGGAAACATTGATGGATGAAATCGAAAAGAGTTTATGGAATTTAACTGAGGACAATTTACGCTACCTGTGTGAACGTTGTGGAATGGATGGCTCTGAAATTAAAGTTATGAATCATCGCTTATTAAGGCGTAAAGTCATGGAGGAAATGTGGGACAATACGGAGTCAATGAAATCAGAGGAGCAGGGAATGTCTTGGTTAGTCCAACTGAAAGAGGACATCAGGAGGACACAGGAGGAGGGTAGCAGTGCACTCATGAGTCCCGGCCAATCAGATGATGTAGACCGCAATGAAGAACACAACAAGGGGGACAGGGATTGGTTGCCTAGCAACGGACTGACAGCGGAACCCTTGCATCCCAGCCAATGTGATGATGATGATGCTGTAGACTATGATGAAGATTGGAATGAAGAGGGAGGAGCTGGGTTGCTTAGCAATGGACTGGAGGCGGAGTCAGCTCCAGAGAGCCACAGTTACGTGAGTATTTCCCAGGCAGAAAGTGTTCTGTTTGTCAACAGTCTTCCCCTTGATTCCTTGACCTCCTATAAATGCATTGAAGGAGAATATCGGAGGTTCCTCCTCTTGGGACTTTTATCCTCCAATGTCTTTTAAGAAGACCAAGTAATCAAAGATGATGGGAGTCAAGGAAAGCCCTTTGAGATCACCTTTAAAAAAACAACAACATTTTAGTCACTTAGCAGACACTCTTATCCAGAGAGACTTACATTTATTTAACTAGGCAAGTCAGTTAAGAGCAAATTCTTATTTGCAGTGACGGCCTAACCCCGGGCCAAACCCTAATCCGGAGGGCGCTGGGCCAATTGTGCGCCGCCCTAACATGAGCAATTTGGGTTAAGTGCCTTGCTTAAGGGCACTTTGACAGATTTTTCACTTTGTCGGCTTGAGGATTTAAACCAGCAACCTTTCGGTTATTTGTCCAATGCTCTTAATCACTAGGCTACATTTTGAGACTTCACAATTCCTTGACAAGTACGAGAGTGTTTCTCACCCTGATTCTCTATTTTTATGATTTCCAGGACAAGCCTCCACCACCCCCCTCCCCTCTCCCAGAGTCTCCAGGTCATGCCTCTCCCAGCAGGGCAGTATTGTGCGGTCTGAAGAGGGTGTCTGTACGGCTCGACGACTGCAGGAAGACACCGGGGCAGAGTAGCCATATAATACACAAGACAACACAGACAGGAGAGAAACCCCACAGCTGGTCTAATGCTGAACAACACAAAACCCTCTCAGGAGACAGGCCTGGCTCCCACATCTGTGATCACTGTGGGAAGAATTTTGTCACAGCTACCAACCTGAAAACACATTTACTGTGTCTGTCTGGAGAGAAACCTTACATGTGCTCTGAATGTGGAAAGAGATTCACGCAGGCCGGCAATCTTAAGAGACACCAGAGAACTCATACTGGGGAGAAGCCGTTTGTTTGTCCTCGTTGTGGGAAAGACTACAATGATTCTGGAAACTTAAAGAAACACATGAGGTCCCATGCTGTTAAACAACACACAGGGAACCCCAAAGTGAAACCTTACCTCTGCTCTGATTGTGGGAAGCAATTCATTGGAAAACAAAGCCTTGAATATCACCGGGAGGTTTTTCACACAGATCACCCTCACCGCTGTGGTCAATGTAAGAAGAGCTTCATAACTGCAGCAAGATTGGAATCGCACATAAAAACAAGGCACCCGCCAAGTGATCCTCTGAAGAATCCACACGTGTGCTTGGAATGTGGAAGGGGATTCCCTGTGGCCGCCAGTCTTAAAAGACACCTGAGAATTCATTCTGAGGAGAAACCGTACTCCTGCCCTCAGTGTGGAAACAGTTACAGTGATCGTGGAAATTTAAAGAAACACATCAGAACTCACACAGAGGAGAAACCCTACCACTGCTTGGTGTGCGGGATGAAGTTTCGTCATACAAAAACGTTACAACGGCATCACCAGGAGAACCACAAGGGGGAGACACTGGGTCCCATCCACAGGCACCAAGACCCTCTTCCATGCCCCCACTGCGGGGAGGAGTTCTCTACCAAGGCTCTTCTGAAGGATCATCTACGGACCCACCCTAGCCGGGTCCACTGCTCCCAGTGCGACAAGACCTTTTCCAATAAAGGTAACTTACTTGTTCATCAGCGGATACACACTGGAGAGAGGCCTTACCTTTGCCCTCAGTGTGGGAAGAGTTTCTCTCTGGCAGGGAGTTTAAAACTTCATCTCCGGATTCATGCGGGTGAGAAACCTTACTGCTGTACTTACTGTGACAAGAGATTCACAAGGAAGGGCCATTGCAATAGCCACATGCGAATCCACACTGGAGAGAAACCGTACCAATGCCCTGACTGCGGGAGGAGGTTTGCTGACGGTAACGTCCTGAAAAACCACCGGCGGACCCACACAGGAGAGAAACCGTTCCAGTGCCGCATGTGTGATAAAGCCTTCGCCCAGTTGACCAGTCTGAAGAAACATCAGGAGACACACAGCCATAATCACACTGTAAGATAAAGCCTTGGCCCAGTTGACCAGTCTGAAGAAACATCAGGAGACACAAATCCAGACCGTCTCTGTCGGGAATCGCTACGTACCACACAATCAGTCCATCCCTTATACTTACCCACCCTGTCCCTTTGGCCCTCACCTTTCCATGTTGGCAGTTCTAGGGAGGGATTTGGGACCAGGTGACTGAAGTTACCAAAGACAAACAGCTGTAAATACAACTTTGTATCTCCGACTTCCTCTCATTAGGGGCCATCGGAAGGCATTGGATCAGGTGTCTTCTTGATCTCTGGTTTTAAAAGACTTGTCAGCAATCTTACCAACCATGACCAGTTCATTTTAAATGACTAATGTGGGTATCCTGTTAGCCTGACATCCAGACCTGTTTTGTGCTAACATTCCACTCTCCATGCCATGTTTGGCATATTAGAATTAGAAAAAATGGATACTGTGTGGAATGTAAGCACAACTAGACTGCTACCCAGGCTAGTATCTTGTATGTCTAACAAATATTTTTTTTTCTGTCTCAAACTGAAATGATTCTGCTCGGCTCCCCGTTCAAGTTGAGTTCACATTTTAGCCCGGGAGTTTTTGTATTAACTATTGATGTTTAGATATGTTGTCCATTTGAATTTATTGCTGAACCCCAACTACAGTTAATAAAAATGGTGACAGCAAGATTTTTGAGTAACAATGTTTATGCATAACCTAGGGTCCTAGTATAACCTAGGGTCCTAGCATAACCTAGGGTCCTAGTATAACCTAGGGTTCTAGTATAACCAAGGGTCCTAGTATAACCTAGGGTCCTAGCATAATCTAGGTTCCTGGCATAACCTAGGGTCTAAGCATAACCTAGGGTTCAAGTATAACCTAGTGTCCTGGCATAACCTAGGGTCTAAGCATAACCTAGGGTTCAAGTATAACCTAGGGTCTAAGCATAACCTAGGGTTCAAGTATAACCTAGGGTCCTGGCATAACCTAGGGTCCTGGCATAACCTAGGGTCACAGCATAACCTAGGGTCCTGGCATAACCTAGGGTCACAGCATAACCTAGGGTCCTGGCATAACCTAGGGTTCAAGTATAACCTAGGGTCACAGCATAACCTAGCATAACCTAGGGTCACAGCATAACCTAGGGTCCTGGCATAACCTAGGGTTCAAGCATAACCTAGGATTCAAGCTGTAGTAGGACGTCCCTTGGGGGTATCCGTACCTATGTATGACATGCGAGGTTTAGGTTAGTAAACAGGCTGGAGCTAGAACTTCGTTGTCGTGCGTCCTTATTTTAAATAATACTACATGGTGTCAGAAGTGGTTTTAAAATTCACAGAAACGTGAAGGACGTACCAAGTAAATCATACATTCAGGTTGTTTCAAAGCAGGGAGGGCACAGTGTTGGAGATAAAACAGCGCATATCATTATTTTGCTAGCTAACGAGCAAGGACTAAGTTACTGCTAAGCAACATGTTGCAAGAGGAAGAAGCTGGCGGGATTTCAGGGTTTGCGACTCTCAAGTTCAACGGGCTCTGGCGCAAACACGGACAGGCCAGTGGCTTGTGCTGACGGATTTCCCATTAGTCCCCCGGAGTATTTTCATTGTATGGACATTCAAAACTGGCCGAAATGGATCAGGCGCTTTGAAAGGCACAGGGTAGCATCAGGCTTAAACGTGAAAAATGAGGCATTTCAAGTGAATACACTGATCTACTCTATGGGTGATGAAGCCGAGGATATATTAAATGCTTCAACGTTGACCGAGGAAGAGAAACTTAACCACAGTGGCGTTTTAAAGACTGTTTTGAAACGCATTTTGTAGGGAGACGCAACATTATATTTGAGAGAGCTAGGTTTAATATGCGCAAACAGGAGCAGGGTGAAACCACTGACAGTTTTATCACAGCTGTTCACAAACTAGCAGAACATTGTCAGTTTGGCGCGCTCAGGGAAGAGCTGATCCGAGTTCGGATTATAGTGGTAATAAGAAATATATCACTTTCTGAAAAGTTACAGTTTGATTCCCAGTTTACCTTGTCCAAAGCTGTAAACCAGGTTAGGCAGAGTGAGACAGTGAAAAGCCAGCAGACGATTCTGCGCGACAGCAGCTCCTTGCAGAGCGAAGAGAGTGAGGAAATCCATGCATTTTCATACCGAGCTAAAAAAAAACGGAGGAGAACACAGAACAGAGACACACACGGAGAAAACAATCACAGACAGCACCAATAGCTAGTTCAAGTGTTTGTCGCAAATGTGGGAAGTCCCCCTTTTCCACAGATGGAAAGATTGCCCAGCAAAGGATGCGGAATGCAGGAAATGTCACAGGAGAGGAACTTTTCAGCTGTCTGTCGATTAAAGCAAATGCATGAGGTTTCAGAGGAGGTACAAGCAGGACAGCATCTTTCTGGGAGAAGTAAAGGAAAACAACGCTGGCTGGCATTCAGACATTAAACTCAATGGGGAGATTGTGTCATTTAAACTAGTCACTGGGGCAGCAGGGACAGCTATCCCAACTAGGCTGTATAGCTATAGCAGAGATGGCCCTTTGCTCTCTTACAAACAAAAAACTGTACGGGCCCAGTAATACGATTTAACCAGTGGTAGTTCACTTGGTGATTAAACTGGAGAGTAAAGACAAAAGTGCCATCCAGCCTGTCTTCGCCAGACCGTTGCTGGGGCTGCCAGCGATTGAAGCATTGCAACTCATTGAGAGAGTGAGTGAACTGGAGGACCCAGGTGAGGTTTTCAAAAATAAATTCCCAAAAGTATTTTCTGGTCTAGGAAGGATAGAAGGTGACTACAAAATCCGCTTGAAAGAGGATGCTGTCTCCTATGCCCATACCACCCCCCGCCAGAGTAAAGGAAGAGTTGGGGAGGATGGAAGAAATTGGGGCGGTGTCTAAAATAGAGAGTCCCACAGACTGGCGTGCAGGGATGGTGGTGGTCCCAAAAGCCAATGGGATCTGTGTGGACATGACTAAATTGAATGAGGCACTCTGCAGAGAGAGACACATCAGTGGAGCAGTCACTGGCTCAGTTGGATGGCTCACAAGTCTTCACAAAGCTGGATGCCCGCTCAGGTTTCTGGCAGATACCGCTGTCATCACAGAGTAGGGCACTCACAACGTTTATAACACCGTTTCATGTTTTGCCATTTGGAATCGCTTCCAAATGAGCATTTCCAAAGACGCATGGATGTGCTCGTGTGCGGAAGGGACAGAGCAGAACATGATGTAAGGCTCACAGCAGTTCTGTGCCTGGCTGCCCAGCGGGTGGGCCTGGCTGCCTAGTGGGTGGGCCTGGATCCCCAGTGGGTGGGCCTACACACTCCCAAGCCCACCCATGGCTTCACCCATGCCCAGTCATGTGAAATCCAGATTAAGTCCTAATGAATTTATTTCAATTGATTGATTTTCTTATCTGTAACATCATTGAAGATTGGGTTTATAGAGCAATCAACGCAATTATCACAACATAGGTTGTAATATGGCTTTTTTTTGTTTTTCCTTTATTTAACTAGGCAAGTCAGTTAACAACTAATTCTTATTTTCAATGACGGCCTAGGAACAGTGGGTTAACTGCCTGTTCAGGGACAGAGCGAGCTGACCTTGTCAGCTCGGGGGTTTGAACTTGCAACCTTCCGGTTACTAGTCCAACGCTCTAACCACTAGGCTACCCTGCCCCAGTGATTTAACCCGCTCACCGCTACTGCTTTAAGAGCCACAAAACGAGCAGCAACGCTCCTCAGGGTGTGAACTCTGTGGATTTGGAAAGTAGAAGTGCTCCTGAGTAGAATGGATCCCCTTTTACTGCGACACAACGTACAGGCAATTGTGTACAGTCCAATAAATGATGAGAGTACACACACACACACACATATACACACACACACACACACACATATACACACACACACACACACACACATATACACACACACACATATACACACACAGACACACAGACACACACACACACACACACACACCAAAAAAAAATTGTTGACCATTTAAATAGCAACAATTGTACACATTTTCCATTTATTTTCGCCCAAATTATTAATTTACAAAGTATACAAGGACTGGACTCTTATTCTGAAAGATTCCAAAACTTCCGTGACACGGAAGTGCTTAGTTATGCCAGAGCTATTATAGAATGAGGAGATAAGAATCTCAGCTGGACCCGAATGTCGACCCATATGCAGTGGTGTAAATAAAGTACTTTAAAATACTATTTAAGTCGTTTTTTGGGGGATATCTGTACTTTACTTTACTATTTATATTTTTCACAACTTGCATTTTTACTCCCCTTCAGTCCTAAAGAAAATCGTGTACTTTTTACTCCATACATTTTCCCTGACACCCAAATACATTCCGAATGCTTAGCAGTTCAGTAAAATTGTCAAATTTACCCACTTTATCAAGAGAAAGTCCCTGATCATCCCTTCTGCCTCTGATCTGGCAGACTCCCTAAACACAAATGCATCGTTTGTAAATTATGTCTGAGTGTTTGAGTGTGCCCCCTGGCTATCCATACATTTAAAAAACAAGAAAATTGTGTCTGGTTTACTTCATATAAGGAATCTGAAATTATATTATAATTTTACTTTTGATACTTAAGTATGTTTAAAAACCAAATACTTTTAGACTTTTACTCAAGTAGTATTTTACTGGGTGACTTTCACTTCTACTTTTCTATTCAGGTATTTATACTTTTACTGAAGTTTGACAATTGGGTACTTTTTCGATCGAGCCAACATGAATGTCGACCAATGTGTTGCGTCACGTGGTTGTAAAAAACGAATCGGCACGCAATTCCTTCTTAAAAGTCAGGGAATGGGTCGAGACACCGGCCTATTTTCCTCAATAGTACGTAATGTCATGATTTTAAAGCTATACGATATCACAGGGAACAAGTTAATTATCTCACACTCCGATAAAAAAAAAATGTTGAATGTTGTACTTCTTGTTCACGTAATTCATGCTAATGTTGGGTTTTTGAGCTGCAGCCCAATGGACTCCCATTCACTTCCTTAAAGGAGTGGGCGCGTTGTCCAATAATCACCCAGAATGCACCACGCGGCCCATTGACGAAGCATGGGCAACATAACCAATGGTCCTTAACACGATTACACTGGAGTTTCTCATCTCCATAACTGTATCTCTGGTGATTCTTGCCCGCTTCACAACGGTATCAATACCAAAGATGGTGGACGCCATTCTTCTTTGATTGAAGCAAGAATGGGACAATTTTGGAATATAGCTGGTCAGTAAAGCAGTTAGGTGTCGGGATTATTCAAACGATGTAGTTAGTTCGTCGTCAGGGTTGCATAGCTTAGTTACTGTTACGTACCTGGTCTTCAGATTGCTACTTTTTTTTACTTGGGTTGCTAGCTGCTCAATAGCTCCTGCTAACTCATTTGAATCTCTGCTCAAACATCGTCGATACAGGAATAAAACGACAATTGTTTTCTGTATGGTACGAATAGGCAGGGGACTCTACATATAATTAATGAGCTGTTGTACCTAATGTTCCTGTTATGTTATTTTCGCTAGCTAGCTTCTAAAATTCCAAATTGTAACCTTCAAAATAAAAGTCCTCATTTGTGGAAACCTTTTCCATTTAAATGGTATTAAAGATCACTAATATTGTTCTATTTATAGATGTCAGCGTACAGTTCACGGTTCTTATTGATATTATTTAGATTTTCTCCAATCTTAATGCAAGTCAATATTATATTAGGCTATCCATATGTAACAGTATAAGTTTAGACCGTCCCCTCGCCCATACCCGGGCGCCTCTGCACACATCAACAACAGTCACCCACGAAGCATCGTTACCCATCGCTCCACAAAAGCCGCGGCCCTTGCAGAGCAAGGGGAACTACTACTTCGAGGTCTCAGAGCAAGTGACGTCACTGATTGAAACGCTATTTAGCGCCCACGCTAAGCTAGCCGTTTCACATCCGTTACACATAGACACGATGCAATATCTGCACGCCTAGAACAGCCTCCAGGCTTCTATCATAACGGTCAAGTTTGAACGAGGAAAAATATAAATAAATTACAGGGAAAAAAAATTAATTACAGGAAAAAAAAAAACTGATCTCGTCCGACTTGACCTTTTCACCATGTCTGCCTATTTTTACACAGGTGACCTCACAAAGAGATTCCACAGGTGACCTCACAAAGAGATTCCACAGGTGACCTCACAAAGAGATTCCATTGTTCTGGTGACAGGAAGAAGATCTGGTGTTCTGAGATAACGCTCACTCTGGAATAACTGGCCAAACAGCACCTCCTGAAGCTTCTTGTGTGGTGCAGCGGTCTAAGACACTGCATCTCAGTGCTAGAAGTCGTCACTACAGACCCTGGTTTGATTCCAGGCTGTATCACAGCGGTCCAAGACACTGCATCTCAGTGCTAGAGGTCGTCACTACAGACCTTGGTTTGAGTCCAGGCTGTATCACAGCAGTCTAAGACACTGCATCTCAGTGCTAGAGGTCGTCACTACAGACCCTGGTTTGATTCCAGGCTGTATCACAGCGGTCTAAGACACTGCATCTCAGTGCTAGAGGTCGTCACTACAGACACCCTTATTCCAGGCTGTATCACAACCGGCCATGATTGGGACTCCTATAGGGTGGCGCACAATTGGCCCAGTGTCGTCCGGGTTTGACCCGGTGTAGTCCATCATTATGAATAAGAATTTGTTCTTAACTGACTTGCCTAGTTAAATAAAAACTAAAACTCTCAGTGTAAAGGGAGATATATGAGACGCCTCACATTAGTGACATCTACGGTCAATAACCAGTTGTTATAGATTTTTTTTAAACCAAGAAACATTCTAACTTTGCTGAGACAAAATGAGTTCAGAGAAGGAAACATTGATGGATGAAATCGAAAAGAGTTTATGGAATTTAACTGAGGACAATTTACGCTACCTGTGTGAACGTCATGGCAAAGATGGCTCTGAAATTAAAGTTATGAATCATCGCTTATTAAGGCGTAAAGTCATGGAGGAAATGTGGGACAATACGGATTCAATGAAATCAGAGGAGCAGGGAATGTCTTGGTTAGTCCAACTGAAAGAGGACATCAGGAGGACACAGGAGGAGGGTAGCAGTGCACTCATGAGTCCCAGCCAATCAGATGACGTAGACTGGAATGAAGAGGGAGGAACTAGGTGGCCTAGCAACAGACTGGAGGCTAAATCTGATTTAGAGAGGCACACACCAGAGCAGAGGGAGAGTGATGTGACTACTTCCCAGTCTGAAAGTGTTTTTCTCAAACCACACTTGTGCACTAAATGTGGAAAGGGATTCCATCAGGCTGGCTGTCTTAAGAGACACCTGAGGACTCATACGGGGGAGAAACCATTTGTTTGCCCTTGTTGTGGGAGGGCTTGGAGTGATTCTGGAAACTTAAAGAGACACATGAGAAAAACTCACCCAGGAGAGGAGATGGTTGTTAAGAGGGTTGACACTCAGAGGAGTGACCCTACAGAGAGTAGGGAGGAAATGAATGTGGATTCAATTAAATCGGAGGAGCAGGGAACGTCTCGGTCACTCCAGCTGAAAGAGGAGGATGCTTGCGGTGCGCCCGTGAGTCCCAGCAAGGCTCATGCTGATGATGTAGACCGCAACGTTGAGGACAGGGATTGGTTGCCTGGCATCGGACTGAAGGCGGAGCCTATGAGTCCCAGACAATCCGATGATGACGCTGCAGACCGCAAAGAAGAATGGAACGAAGCGGGAGGCGCTACGTTGCCTAGCGATGGACTGGAGGCGGAGTCAGCTCGAGAGCGCCACAGTTGCGTGAGTATTTCCCAGTCATTATGTATTTTGTTTCCAACAGTCTTTCCTTGATTCCCCAACCTTCTTTTTATAAATGCGTTGGGAGGAGAATAACTGAGGCTCCACCTCTTGGACTTTGTCTTTCAAAGCATTTTGAGAAGGAGGCAGAGTCATCGAGGATGAGAGTCATCGAGGATGAGAGTAATCGAGGATGAGAGTAATGGAGGATGAGAGTAATCGAGGATGAGAGTAATCGAGGATGAGAGTAATCGAGGATGAGAGTAATCGAGGATGAGAGTCATCGAGGATGAGAGTCATCTAGGATGAGAGTAATCGAGGATAAGAGTCATTGAGGATGAGAGTAATCTAGGATGAGAGTCATCTAGGATGAGAGTAATCGAGGATGAGAGTCATCTAGGATGAGAGTAATCGAGGATGAGAGTCATCTAGGATGAGAGTAATCTAGGATGATAGTAATCGAGGATGAGAGTAATCGAGGAGGCAGAGTAATCGAGGAGGCAGAGTAATCGAGGATGAGAGTAATCGAGGATGAGAGTAATCGAGGAAAGACTCTTGAGACTTCAAAATTCCTTGACAGGAAGGAGAGTTTCCCACACTAAGGGTTTTTCTGGATCAAAAATGGACTTGGGGTGGGCGTGGCATGGGGGCGTGGCATGGGGGTGTGGCATGGGGGTGCGGCATAGGGGCGTGGCAATGGGTATGGCATGGGGGCGTGGCAATGGGCGGGTTCGGCCCATTGGCTCAGTTGAATTTTGGACAGCATCTTAGAGGCTCCCATCTTGGCGGTTTACAGAATTCGTAGCATTTTTAAGCCAATTTTCTGCAACTCTTCAAATTTTTCCATGGAGCTGAGAGAGATTTTTAACACATTTTTAAAGCAACATTTTTTTTTTGCGTTTCTACGTAGTCTGCCATGGACCTGAGAGAAGATTTTGCCGTTTGAAGCTAATTTCCCTGAACTCTATGCATTTTGCCATGGTTAATGCTGTTTTATTTTGCTCAAACAAAAAAAATCTAAATCAATTCTGCTAAATGAATTGTTTTGGGCATTGTTTATTCTCCCTGACTGTCTAGTTTTTATTTTGATGATCGTTAGTTCTCAGATTACATTATTGATACATGTATCAGTCTGTTATCTTTTCTACATACTTTCTATCTGGTTTTAATCCTTTACCCTGAAAGTGTTTTTCAAGGACTTCAATGGCAGAAAAATCCCAGCACCCTGATTTTTGATTTCATGTCTATTTTTTCTGATTTCCAGGACAAGCCTCTCTTGCCCTCCTCCACCCTCGCAGAGTCCCCGAGTCGTGCCTCTCCCGGTGGCGCCTTATTGTGCGGTCTGAAGAGGGTGTCTGTGCGGCTTGTCGACTGCAGGAAGACACCGGGGCAGAGTGGCCTTCAAATACACAAGGCAACACAGACGGGAGAGAAACCCCACAGCTGGTCTAATGCTGAACAACACAAAACCCTCTCAGGAGACAGGCCTGGCTCCCATATCTGTGATCACTGCGGGAAGAATTTTACCACTGCTACCAATCTGAAAAGACACTTCCTGTATTTGTCTGGAGAGAAACCATACATGTGCTCTGAATGCGGAAAGAGATTCACGCAGGCCGGCAGTCTTAAGATACACCAGAGAACTCATACTGGGGAGAAACCGTACATCTGCCCTCGTTGTGGGAAGGCTTGGAGTGATTATGGAAACTTAAAGAGACACATGAGAAGGCATACTGTTAAACAATACACGGTGAAACCTCACCACTGCTCGGATTGTGGGAAACAATTCATTGTAAAATCAAGCCTTAAACATCACCGGCTAGTTTTTCACACAGATCACCCTCATCGCTGTGGTCAATGTAAGAAGAGCTTCATAACTGCAGAAAGACTGGAATCACACATAAAAACACAACACCCGCCAAGGGATCCTCTGAAGAACCCACACGTGTGCTCTGAATGTGGAAAGGGCTTCCATCAGGCCGGCTGTCTTAAGAGACACCTGAGAACTCATACGGGGGAGAAACCGTTTGTTTGCCCTCGTTGTGGGAGGGCTTGGAGTGATTCTGGAAACTTAAAGAGACACATGAGAAAAACTCACCCAGGAGAGGAGACGGTTGTTAAGAGGGTCGACACTCAGAGGAGTGAGCCTACAGAGAGTAGGGAGGAAATGAATGTGGATTCAATTAAATCGGAGGAGCAGGGAACGTCTCGGTCACTCCAGCTGAAAGAGGACATCAGAAGGATACTGGTGGATGCCAGCGGTGCACCAATGAGTCCCAACCAAGCCGATGATTATTCTGAAGACTGTGACGAGGGAGGAACTTGGTTGCCTAGCAAAAGACTGGAGGCGAAATCTGATCTAGAGAGGCACACGCCAGAGCAGAGGGAGAGTGATGTGACTACTTCCCAGTCAGAAAGTGTTTTTCTCAAACCACACTTGTGCACTAAATGTGGTAAGGGATTCAAAAAAGCCGGCTGTCTTAAGAGACACCTGAGGACTCATACGGGGGAGAAACCATTTGTTTGTTCTTGTTGTGGGAAGGCTTGGAGTGATTCTGGAAACTTAAAGAGACACATGAGAAAAACTCACCCAGGAGAGGAGATGGTTGTTAAGAGGGTCGACACTCAGAGGAGTGAGCCTACAGAGAGTAGGGAGGAAATGAATGTGGATTCAATTAAATCGGAGGAGCAGGGAACGTCTCGGTCACTCCAGCTGAAAGAGGAGGATGCTTGCGGTGCGCCCGTGAGTCCCAGACAGGCTCATGCTGATGATGTAGACTGCAACGTTGAGGACAGGGATTGGTTGCCTAGCATCGGACTGAAGGCAGAGCCCATGAGTCCCAGCCAATCCGAAGATGACACTGCAGACCGCAAAGAAGAATGGAACGAAGCGGAAGGCGCCCTTCGTTGTGGGAAGGCTTGGAGTTAATAAAGAGACCATGAAAAGAGCTCAACCACCACCCAATCAGCATGTCCCTTATCCCTACCCAATCAGCATGTCCCTTATCGCTACCCACCACCCAATCAGCATGTCCCTTATCCCTAACCAAGACCCAATCAGCATGTCCCTTATCCCCACCCAATCAGCATGTCCCTTATCCCTAACCAAGACCCAATCAGCATGTCCCTTATCCCTACCCACCATCCAATCAGCATGTCCCTTATCCCTATCCACCACCCAATCAGCATGTCCCTTATCCCTACCCACCAACCTGGTTTACACCTGTCCAATCCCTTACAGGTGTGTTTACTACTTCAAGGAAACAAGATGTGAAGCATGTGTTTTTTTTAAAGGGTTGTTTTAAAGGGATGTTATAGTTGTTTTTAATGGAGACAGGTTAGAAGTAGAGACGGAGACAGATGAGGAGGGAAGACAGTGAGGAGTAGATGCAGGGATTGAACCCTGGACTCCAGTGGGGAGGCTGAGGCATACATAGAGCATCCAGCTGTGCTACCACAAGACTACAGGCTATGTACAGAAGGAAGCATTTCTAAAAGTATTGGAACACTGCCCTAGACTCAGCCGGTCCCAAATAACACCTTATGCTCTATATAGTGCACTACTTTTGACCCCTGCCCATCGGGGTGCCATTTTGGATTCAGGACGTCCCAAACCCCAACCTACCACGTGTCCTTGCTCGGCCCTCACTAGTGCTGTGGCGGTCAGCAGGTGATTGTCAAGTAAATAACTGCCGGTCTCATGGCAACTGACCGTTTAATTATCATAAACATGTTTAACCTACAAGCCACTGATGCGGGCTCCCTAGTGGCGCAGCGGTCTAAGGCACTGCATCTCAGTACTACAGGCGTCACTACAGACCCTGGTTCGATTCCAGGCTGTAGCACAACTGGCCTTGATTGGAAGTCCCATAGGGCGGCACACAATTGGCCCAGCGTGGTTAGGGTTTGGCCGGGATAGGCCGTCATTGTAAATAAGAATTTGAATTTGTTCTTAACTAGTTAAATTATTATTTTTATTTTTTAATTTTTTTTAAAAAGTTTAATATATTTAATATAATATATCACAACTATTTAAAAAAAAGTGCAGACATTCGGATATTCTGTGTTGAGAGGTTAACAAAGAAACTGGTTCTCTCATATGCTTCATTCAGAGTTATTTATTCTACTTTAATTGTGATACAAACATTGACATTGAGATATGTTCTTATTCTTAATATATTATAAGGCTGCCTGATGGCACTCTGATGATTTGAAAAAAAAAGTCGCAAGCTGAACACACTTCATCAGTCTCTCATTCACAATTTGGACAAGCACTTGATAATATTCTCAGCAGGCCTCGAGTTTCCCGGTGGCATCCTCCTTGTGTGGCTGTAATGCCCCATAAAAAAAAAAAGGTGCCTTTTACGGCCAATGTGGGTGTTATAATAATTATAATTACTCTCACTCACATGGTTCCTTCAGATGTAGCCAATGCCCGTCACGTGATTGGTCCATCTCACAGTCATTTCAGCTAAGAAGTAATGAAGACAGACACATCGGGGGGGTGTAACTGCACGCGTCCAATTCCGTCACGTGATTGGTCCATCTCACAGTCATTTCAGCTAAGAAGTAATGAAGACAGACACATCGGGGGGCGTAACTGCGCGCGTCCAATTCCGTCACGTGATTGGTCCATCTCACAGTCATTTCAGCGAAGAAGTAATGAAGACAGACACATCGGGGGGGCGTAACTGCACGCGTCCAATTCCGTCACGTGATTGGTCCATCTCACAGTCATTTCAGCGAAGAAGTAATGAAGACAGACACATCGGGGGGCGTAACTGCACGCGTCCAATTCCGAGGCGCATATTGAAAATGTTAGAGAGCTGTCCACATTTTACTTTTTGTCAGCCAATCAGATGAGTCGGTCTAACCAACAGCACTAGCTTATGCCCAATGTACTATCCCCCCATAGTGCAACAGTTGACCTATGCTATTGGTCCACTGTTCTTCTGTGCAGTAAATAAATATGCCAAACACACTGTAGGACAGTTGTGGGATGCGACAGATTGAATACAGCAACTCACATCCAATTTGTTTTCTTAAAGCAGTGAGGCTGATGCAACAGATCAGAACGTTTAGCTTACAATGTTGATAAACTATTAAGGCTTTTTTCTATTGGTCTTTTCCTTCACATTAGGAGCGTATCAATGTGCACACGGTGGTAGGCTATTAGTGCGAATGTTCCAAAATGCAATCAATTAGCAGGAAAACACTGTTCCCGAAAGTGAAGGTAAATGTGATTGTGCATTTAATAGTATTTATTCATATTTATGGTGAAAATTATCTTCCCCAAACGTGACACTCACACAGCTTATGTCTGCCAGTTAGGCTCTACACCGGTTATAAAACTCACACAGCTTATGTCTGCCAGTTAGGCTCTACACCGGTTATAAAACTCACACAGCTTATGTCTGCCAGTTAGGCTCTACACCAGTTATAAAACTCACACAGCTTATGTCTGCCAGTTAGGCTCTACACCGGTTATAAAGCAGTTTAATATTTATTATTATTATATTTTATTTAACTAGGCAAGTCAGTTAAGAACAAATTCTTATTTTCAACGACGGCCTAAGAACAGTGGGTTAACTGCCTTGTTCAGGGACAGAATGATAGATTTTTACCTTGTCAGCTCAGGGGATTTGATCTTGCAACCTTGTGCTTTGTTTTAAGGGGTTATTTGGCCACTTTAGTTGTGATAAAAAAACCTTATCAAAACATATAGGCCTATGGGCTGGGCTACACACGGTGTGATACTAACCTTATCAAAACATATAGGCCTATGGGCTGGGCTACACACGGTGTGATACTAACCTTATCAAAACATATAGGCCTATGGGCTGGGCTACATACGGTGTGATACTAACCTTATCAAAACATATAGGCCTATGGGCTGGGCTACATACGGTGTGATACTAACCTTATCAAAACATATAGGCCTATGGGCTGGGCACATACGGTGTGATACTAACCTTATCAAAACATATAGGCCTATGGGCTGGGCTACATACGGTGTGATACTAACCTTATCAAAACATATAGGCCTATGGGCTGGGCTACATACGGTGTGATACTAACCTTATCAAAACATATAGGCCTATGGGCTGGGCTACATACGGTGTGATACTAACCTTATCAAAACATATAGCCCTATGGGCTGGGCTACATACGGTGTGATACTAACCTTATCAAAACATATAGGCCTATGGGCTGGGCTACACACGGTGTGATACTAACCTTATCAAAACATATAGGCCTATGGGCTGGGCTACATACGGTGTGATACGAACCTTATCAAAACATATAGGCCTATGGGCTGGGCTACATACGGTGTGATACTAACCTTATCAAAACATATAGGCCTATGGGCTGGGCTACATACGGTGTGATACGAACCTTATCAAAACATATAGGCCTATGGGCTGGGCTACATACGGTGTGATACTAACCTTATCAAAACATATAGGCCTATGGGCTGGGCTACATACGGCGTGATACTAACCTTATCAAAACATATAGGCCTATGGGCTGGGCTACATACGGTGTGCGACCTACGATTTGAAGATGTCGCAAAAAAACGCATGAGTTATTCCCCGCTTTACTGCACAAGCTGGGCGTCATTCACAAGTGATAATACATAATCCACAAGTGATAGGCTAATATTGTCACCCATCAGACTATTCTTAATTTAATCTTGTCTTTACATATACTAAATAATATGTGTGTGAAATTAGTTTTGATTTAGAATGGACCATTATCATGCACCTGTATCGAAACAGGGGTATGGGGGGAAAGAATGTCAACTATGCACTTAAATAGCAAAATGGAGGACGCTTTTCCCCGTGGTTCATCTTCATGCCAGCCAGGTAGGCTATACTCCTGTTGTAAAGAGAAGCAATGTGCTTAATATTAGGAAAGTTTATAAATATAATAGGCCTAGCCTATAGAAAGCTGATGGGATCCTCCTCTTTTTAATAGAGGCCATCACTCTGTTTTCTCACGCAGTTACATAGCCTATAGAAATGTTGCGCAACATGAGCTCATGGGCTCTCATGAAGTGTTTTGATGAGATGTTATAATACGTTTACATTGATGTCAAGAGTTATTTAAAGGGACGATACAGTGCTGAGTACCAGGCAGTTAGTTTGGTAGGTTACTAATGACCATCGGTAGCATCAGAGACGCCTAATTACCGTGTCTAAACTGTCACGTGGAATTTGACTGTCTTCGTGACTAGTGACCTCTGGTCTGGTGGTAATACCGTCACCTTGACAACCCCTCCATGTTGGCAGATCTAGGGACAAGATGACTGAGGTTACCAAAGATAAAACGGCTGAATGTAGAACTATATACAGCCGACTTCCTGTATACAGCCGACTTCCTATCATTGGACCATTGGAGAAGGGCCCAATCCCAAGTTGACATCTAGACCTTATGCACTTGTGGAGATGTAAGATAATCTAATTGGTTGTAAGCAATATGGGTTTACTTCCACCTAGCCTATCATTGCGTGGTAGAGCTATTACCATATTGCTTACACCTGACAAAACCTCTCCGATCTCCACAAGTGCATATGGCATAGGGTCTAGGGGGCGTTTAGGATTGGGCCCATTGGGTCAATGTGTCTTTATTTCTGGTTTTAAAAGACTTGTCAGCAATCTTACCACCATGACTAGTTCATTCTAAATTCACAATGCATTGCTGTTGTATCCTGTATGTATAACTTGGAATATAATTACATTTTGTAAATCTGTCTCAAACTGAAATTATTCTTGCTCGGCTCCCTGTTCAAGTTGAGTTCACATTTTAGCCGGGGAGTTTTTGTATTAAGAGTTGATGTTTAGATATTTTTGTTTTTGTAGTGGTTGTGAACACCCCTTCAAATGAGTGGATTTTGGCTATTTCAGCCACACCCGTTGCTGACAGGTGTATAAAATCGAGCACACAGCCATGCAATCTCCATAGACAAACATTGGCAGTAAAAGGTCCTTACTGAAGAGCTCAGTGACTTTCAATGCGGCATCGTCATAGGATTCCACTTTTCCAACAAGTCAGTTCATCAAATTTCTGCCCTGCTAGAGCTGCCCCGGTCAACTGTACGTGCTGTTATGGTGAAGTGGAAACATCTCGGAGCAACGACGTCTCAGCCGCGGAGTGGTAGGCCACACAAGCTCACAGAACGGGACCAGCGAGTGCTGAAACAACCAGTGCGTAAAAATCGTCTGTCTTTGGTTGCAAAACTCACTACCGAGTACCAAACTGCCTCTGGAAGCAACATCAGCACAATAACTTCATGAAATGGGTTTCAATGGCTGAGCAGCTGTACACATGCCTACGAAAAGTAATGGTCTGTGGCTGTTTTTCATGGTTCAGGCTTAGGCCCTTTAGTTCCAGTGAAGGGAAATCTTAACACGATAGCGTACAATGACATTCTAGATGATTCAACTTTGTGGCAACAGTTTGGGGAAGGCCCTTTCCTGTTTCAGAATGACAATCCTCCTGTGCACAAAGCGAGGTCCATTCAGAAATGGTTTGTCGAGATCGATGTGGAAGAACTTGCCTGCACAGAGCCCTGACCTCAATCAGCCAGGCCTAATCGCAAGCCAGGCCTAATTACAAGCATCATTGCCCGACCTCACTAATGTTTGTGCCTGAATGGAAGCAAGTCCCCGCAACGATGTTCCAAAGCCGTCCCAGAAGAGTGGAGGTTGTTATAGCAACGGGGGGGGGGTCGTTTTAGTCATGTAGTGTATGTTGTCCATTTCAAAGAATGTTTGGAATTTATTGCTGAACACCAACTAGAGTTAATAAAAATGGTGACAGCAATGTGTTGTTGGAGTAGATCTTTGAGTAAGGTTTATGCATAACAAAGGGTCCTAGTATAACCAAGGGTTCAAGCGTCACAGGCAAAGTGTATGTATGTAGTGTCACATCAACATTTTGTGAGGACAGAAATGTAAGAAAATCTTAGATTTGTAATTATTTGTTAATTGATCAATAATGACAAAGGTGAAACTCTAGCTTCAGTTAGATAACAATAGTCATATGTGTAATTTTAACATAAACACAAATTAATCCGGATAAGATTGCTAATCTACCATTATTTGACACCTATCTAAAAAATGTGAATCTTCATTTCAGTCTGTTTTACACGGCTTTTGCATTGGGTGACCGTTGATAGCGTGAAAAGACAAATTAAAATTGCTGTTCAAAATGGTGGGGGGGGACACCCATTATAACATGTTCAGTTATGCTCACGGCACGACTGATAAATCCACACTGTACATTCGAGCTAGAAAGCGCGTAATCGTGATTCGTGCATAGTACGGCTTTTATTTTGTCGTAGCCATATTTTGATTGACGTCGTGTCAAAAACGTCACTACGCCGGAAGTGTTGGAAAGATTAAAATCCTCTTGAGTGACAGCGGCGGTTTGGTACATTGTATTTTTTGTCTTTCTGTAGGGATGGAGGTGACACGAACAAGTAATTCACCTCTTTATGCACTCTTATAGATAATATACACAAAGATTATAGTCGTATGCTATTAGATACACAAACTTAGCTGTGGTTTCTCACCGCACAATCATGATTCCGTTCATTTCCGCGAGGTTGTGAATGCTAGTTCGCTAACTAGCATTAATAGCTAGCTTGCGTGGTGAGTAAACCACCAACGCATGTTGGCTGATTGTTGTTTTTGTATTACAGATTTCAAAGACAGTTTAAGCACTGTGTACAGCGCAATAGAGGAAGCAGACTTTCTCGCAATCGATGGGGAATTTTCAGGTAAGTCATTGTTAGCTATCTATTTAACTGGTAAACATTTATAGTTCCATCTTAACTAGCTCGCTGGCCAACCCGTTTCCGTGGCTGCTACAAGCCACACACACGCAGTCGGTTTTGAACTCTTGACATCTTCATCATTATCTAGTTAATACAGTATAAAATATACTCTATTCGGTTTCAGGTATTAGCGATGGTCCCAACGTCAGCGCACTGACTAACGGGTTGGACACGCCAGAGGAGCGCTACATGAAGCTAAAAAAGGTAACAGCCAAGAGAGACATGCGTTTAGAGTTGGGGGGCAATGCGGTTTCCTGCATTATGCTGCATTTACTTGACACTACAACGTTTTATGGCAGCCATGTTGGTTCCCCGTTAGTTTAACATGGAGAATATTTAACAATGTAACCCCAGCTTTTATTTCTTTCATCACATCCCCAGTGGGTCAGAAGTTTACATACACTCAATTAGAATTTTGTAGCATTGCCTTTAAATTGTTTAACATGGGTCAAACGTTTTGGGTAGCCTTCCACAAACTTCCCACAGTAAGTTGGGTAAATTTTGGCCCATTCCTCCTGACAGAGCTGGTGTAACTGAGTCAGGTTTGTAGGCCTCCTTGCTCGCACACGCTTTCTCAGTTCTGCCCACAAATGTTCTATAGGATTGAGGTCAGGGCTTTGTGATGGCCACTCCAATACCTTGACTTTGTTGACCTTAAGCCATTTTGCCATAACTTTGGAAGTATGCTTGGGGTCATTGTCCATTTGGAAGACCCATTTGTGACCAAGCTTTAACTTGATGATGTCTTGAGATGTTGCTTCAATATATCCACATCATTTTCGTCCCTCATGATGCCATCTATTTTGTGAAGTGCAACAGTCCCTCCTGCAGCAAAGCAGCCCCACAACATGATGCTGCCACTCCCTTGCTTCATGGTTGGGATGGTGTTCTTTGGCTTGCAAGCCTCCCCCATTTTCCTCCAAACATAAAGTTGGTCATTATGGCCAAACAGTTCTATTTTTGTTTCATCAGACCAGAGGACATTTCTCCAAAAAGTACAATCTTTGTCCCCATGTGCAGTTCCAAACTGTAGTCTGGCTTTTATAGTGGTTTTGTAGCACTGGTTTCTTCCTTGCTGAGCGTCCTTCAGGTTATGTCGATATAGGACTTGTGTTACTGTGGATATAGATACTTTTGTACCTGCTTCCTCCAGCATCTTCACAAGGTAATTTGCTCCTGTTCTAGGATTGATTTTCACTTTTTGCGCCAAAGTACGTTCATCTCTAGGAGACAGAATGTGTCTCCTTCCTGAGCGGTATGACGGCTGTGTGGTCCCATGGCGTTTATACTTGCAATTCAATTAGCCTATCAGAAGCTTCTAACACCATGACATTTTCTGGAATTTTCCAAGCTGTTTAAAGGCACAGTCAACTTAGTGTATGTAAACTTCTGACCCACTGGAATTGTGATAGTGATTTACAAGTCAAATATTCTGTCTGTAAACAATTGTTGGAAAAATTACTTGTGTCATGCACAAAGTAGATGTCCTAACCGACTTGCCAAAACTATAGTTTATCAAGAAATGTGTGGAGTGGTTGAAAAACGAGTTTTAATGACTCCAACCTAAGTGTATGTAAACTCCCCACTGTATATAACTAATATAGCTTGCATAACTTTTTATATCATGGCTGAATTTGATCATGGTTTTCAGGTGTTTTGATTCCTGGAGTCTGTATGTATGGGCCACAACAAGGCCATGTGCTATCGGTCCTGCTTTAAATGTACACTTGAGACTCTCTCCTCTCCTCTGGCTCTCCACCCCCACTCTCTCTCTCTATCCAGCATTCCATGGACTTCTTGCTGTTTCAGTTTGGACTGTGTACGTTCACATATGACCAGGCAGAGTCCAAGTGAGTGGGATTTCTCTCTCCGATTTAACATTTAACAAGCAGTCGGTTTTGAACTGAGTTACATCTGAGTAACATGAAGCTTCTCAGAGTAGGAGTGCTGATTTAGGATCCGTTTTTAGCCTTTCTGATTGTTCTGAATGAGACTCCATATGGACCTGATCCTATATCGGCCCTCTTAAGCTTGACGCATAGGACCCGTGACCTGACCCCAGATCAGTTAGTGATTTATCCAACTCTTCTCTGCTGTGTTGTTACACTGTCATAACAAACGGGTTGTCTGAAATTCTGATCTGGGACCAGCTCATATAGTGTTAAATAGAAAGTCTAAGTCAGCTAGCTATATGTGATCTCTATGCAGGCTATAGGAATGTTTAACCTACCTGACCTGCTGTTCTTTCTCTCCTGGTGTTTTTGTCCCCACAGGTACGTCATCAAGACTTTTAATTTTTATATATTCCCAAAGCCATTCAACAGAACCTCCCCAGACACCAAGTTCATCTGCCAGGTTAGAAAACCGTTGGTCTGTCTTCTTTTATCCGGGTGGTACAAGCATTTCTTATTGGTGCTTCGACAACCTGCATCGCTTGCTGTTTGGGGGGTTTTTAAGGCTGAGTTTCTGTACAGCACTTTGAGATATCAGCTGATGTAAGAAGGGCTTTATAAATACATGGGGAGTGACGACCTAAACCTGTCCAATCAAATCACGTTTCAGCCCGTTATGTAAATACACGTGATTTGATTGGACAGGTTTAGGTCGTCACTCCCCGTTTCAGCCCGTTATGTAAATACACGTGATTTGATTGGACAGGTTTAGGTCGTCACTCCCCGTTTCAGCCCGTTTGCTTCCTTTCCATCCCTGGAGAACAGGACCCATGTTGCCCCTGGTGGTGCTTTGGTAAATATGTCTGTGTTTTGTTATTTCAGAGTTCCAGCATTGACTTCCTGGCCAGTCAGGGTTTTGACTTCAACAAAGTGTTCCGTCACGGTAGGTGGCATTCTGTCTGGTTGCCGTAGAAATCCCAACTAGGACAATAAATCGGTTGATGGATTGAAGCAAACTCTAGCTAACCCCTCTGTTCTGGATGCTCTAGGAATTCCAACTAGGACAATAAATCGATTGATGGATTGAAGCTACTCTAGCTAACCCCTCTGTTCTGGATGCTCTAGGAATTCCAACTAGGACAATACATCGATTGATGGATTGAAGCTACTCTAGCTAACCCCTCTGTTCTGGATGCTCTAGGAATTCCAACTAGGTCAATAAAGATGACTAAGTGATTGATTTAAAATAACCAACACTCTGCCATCTAACCCCGCCTCCTTTTCTGGTTGCCCTTAGGGATCCCGTACCTGAACCAGGAAGAGGAAGTGCAGCTGCGGGAGCAGTATGAGGAGAGGCGGAGTCAGAGTAACGGATCAGGAAACCCCTCCTACATCTCCCCCAACTCAAACAAAGGCCCCGGCAGCATCCCCGAGGAGCACAGGGAGTACATCAGGCGGGTGGTGTAAGTTTAAACCTGACTCCCATTTCTAGTTACAACTTTAGACTGTAGTTGCATGTGGTGAGAGAGATGACAGCCTGGTCCCAAATCTGCCCCTTTCCCTCCTGCTGACACCAGATCCTCCAGCCACCCCTTTCCCTCCCTAGCCACCTTCTGACACCAGTTCCTCCTACCACCACTAGCCCCTTCCCTCCCTAGCCACCTGCGGTCACCAGTTCCTCCTGCTGCCCCTTTCCCTCCCTAGCCACCCTCTGACACTAGTTCCTCCTACCACCCCTTTCCCTCCCTAGCCACCTTCTGACACCAGTTCCTCCTACCACCACTAGCCCCTTCCCTCCCTAGCCACCTGCGGTCACCAGTTCCTCCTGCTGCCCCTTTCCCTCCCTAGCCACCCTCTGACACTAGTTCCTCCTACCACCCCTTTCCCTCCCTAGCGACCCTCTGACACTTGTTCCTCCTACCGCTACTAGCCCCTTTCCCTCCCTAGCCACCCTCTGACACCAGTTCCTCCTACCACCCCTTTCCTTCCCTAGCCACCCTCTGACACTAGATCCTCCTACCTCCCCTTTCCCTCCCTAGCCACCCTCTGACACCAGTTCCTCCTACCGCCCCTTTCTCTCCCTAGCGACCCTCTGACACTAGATCCTCCTACCACCCCTTTCCCTCCCTAGCCACCCTCTTGACACCAGTTCCTCCTACCGCCCCTTTCCCTCCCTAGCCACCTGCTGACACTAGATCCTCCTACCTCCCCTTTCCCTCCCTAGCCACCCTCTGACACTAGATCCTCCTACCACCCCTTTCCCTCCCTAGCCACCTGCTGACACCAGTTCCTCCAGCTGCCCCTAGCCCCTTTCCCTCCCTAGCCACCCTCTGACACCAGTTCCTCCTACCACCCCTTTCCTCCCCTAGCCACCCTCTGACACTAGATCCTCCTACCTCCCCTTTCCCTCCCTAGCCAACTGCTGACACTAGTTCCTCCTACCACCACTAGCCCCTTCCCTCCCTAGCCACCTGCTGACACCAGTTCCTCCAGCTGCCCCTAGCCCCTTTCCCTCCCTAGCCACCCTCTGACACCAGTTCCTCCTACCACCCCTTTCCCTCCCTAGCCACCTTCTGACACCAGTTCCTCCAGCTGCCCCTAGCCCCTTTCCCTCCCTAGCCACCCTCTGACACCAGTTCCTCCTACCACCCCTTTCCTTCCCTAGCCACCCTCTGACACTAGATCCTCCTACCTCCCCTTTCCCTCCCTAGCCACCCTCTGACACTAGATCCTCCTACCACCCCTTTCCCTCCCTAGCCACCCTCTGACACCAGTTCCTCCTACCGCCCCTTTCCCTCCCTAGCCACCTGCTGACACTAGATCCTCCTACCTCCCCTTTCCCTCTCTAGCCACCCTCTGACACTAGATCCTCCTACCACCCCTTTCCCTCCCTAGCCACCTGCTGACACCAGTTCCTCCAGCTGCCCCTAGCCCCTTTCCCTCCCTAGCCACCCTCTGACACCAGTTCCTCCTACCTCCCCTTTCCCTCCCTAGCCACCTTCTGACACTAGATCCTCCTACCTCGCCTTTCCCTCCCTAGCCACCCTCTGACACCAGTTCCTCCTACCACCCCTTTCCCTCCCTAGCCACCCTCTGACACTAGATCCTCCTACCACCCCTTTCCCTCCCTAGCCACCCTCTGACACTAGATCCTCCTACCACACCTTTCCCTCCCTAGCCACCCTCTGACACCAGTTCCTCCTACCACCCCTTTCCTTCCCTAGCCACCCTCTGACACTAGATCCTCCTACCTCCCCTTTCCCTCCCTAGCCAACTGCTGACACTAGATCCTCCTACCACCCCTTTCCCTACCTAGCCACCCTCTGACACCAGTTCCTCCTACCACCCCTTTCCCTCCCTAGCCACCCTCTGACACTAGATCCTCCTACCACCCCTTTCCCTCCCTAGCCACCCTCTGACACTAGATCCTCCTACCACCCCTTTCCCTCCCTAGCCACCCTCTGACACCAGTTCCTCCTACCACCCCTTTCCTTCCCTAGCCACCCTCTGACACTAGATCCTCCTACCTCCCCTTTCCCTCCCTAGCCAACTGCTGACACTAGTTCCTCCTACCACCCCTTTCCCTACCTAGCCACCCTCTGACACCAGTTCATCCTACCACCCCTTTCCTTCCCTAGCCACCCTCTGACACCAGTTCCTCCTACCTCCCCTTTCCCTCCCTAGCCACCCTCTGACACCAGTTCCTCCTACCTCCCCTTTCCCTCCCTAGCCACCCTCTGACACTAGTTCCTCCAGCCGCCCCTCCCTAGCGACCCTCTGACACTAGATCCTCCTACTGCCCCCTCCCTCCCCAGCGACCCTCTGACACTAGTTCCTCCTACCGCCCCTTTCCCTCCCTAGCCACCTGCTGACACCAGATCCTCCTTCATATAAGGCATGGCTTAAACTCATCCAAACGGGTGTTACAGCCTCAGCGCGGAACCCGTCCTACGGTCCACGGTGAAGTCACATGGTACTGATTTATGTCTAGCGGAGCAGAAATCCATGGTAACAGTCCAGACATGACCATTCAGCTCCAGCCCAGAATGCATCCCTGTCGTCGTTTTGTTAAGTCTTCCTCCTGCCTCTTGTCCCTTGCAGAGAGAAGGTGGAATCTCTGTTCACTACCTCAGAGAAGACTGTGGACCTGGAGCCCTGCACTGGGTAAACAAACGTGTGTGTGTGAGAGAGAGAAATGTGCATTTATACAACACTTTTATTTCAGTCTCAAAGGGCTTTACCCCCCCAGCAATATTTACCAGTGTTTTGTTTATTTAAAACCTCCATTCCCCCTGTTCTGTTCTCTGCTCCACTCCAGGTTTCAGAGGAAGCTGATCTACCAGACTCTCAACTCCAAGTAAGTACGTTCTGTCCTTCAAGAGCAGCAATGTTCTAGAACTCTGCAGATATGATTCAGTGTTCCATCCCAAGAACACAGGGAGATGAATGAAATCCACATCCCCAAGAACACAGGGAGATGAATGAAATCCACATCCCAAGAACACAGGGAGATGAATGAAATCCACATCCCAAGAACACAGGGCGATGAATAAAATCCACTTTTTGAATTGTTACCATTCTGCTATTTCTAAAACGGATGAATTAGGGTTTATTACTGTAGTTTTAACGCTGCTTAGGGACAGTTAATGTTTATAATAAAATGTTTATATAGTTCTAGTACTGAGTGTGTATATTGTACAGAGATGACATGTCTTTATAGAAGGATAATGTTGATCTACTCTCCTATAGGTTCCCAAAGGGTCTTCATGTGGAGACCTTGGAGACAGAGAAGGTCAGTCTGCCAGCTAGATCAGTGGTTCTCAAACCTCTCCTCGGGGAGCACCCCCAGCCAGTCCATGTATTTGATCTATTCCAGAGCCCTTACGGGTCTCGTGATCACGGCCGGTTGTGATACAGCCCGGGATCGAACCAGGGTCTGTAGTGACGCCTCTAGCACTTTCCATGCAGTGCCTTAAACCGCTGATTCAACTAATCATTAAGACCTTTATACTAGGAATAAGGCTCCGAATGGCGCAGCGATTTAAAGCACTACATTGAAGTGCTAGACGTCACTACAGACCCTGGTTCGATCCCGGGCTGTATCACAACAGGCTGTGATCAAGAGTCCCGTAGGGCAGCGCACAATTGGCCCAGCATCAACCGGGTTAGGGGAGGGGTAGGCCGTCATTGTAAAATAATAATTAGTTCTTAACTGACCCCCCCCCCCCCCCCCCTTGCCGGTGTTCTAGTCTGACTGTGGGACTGTCTCCAGTCAGTAGGTGTGTGTTGATGTACATTAATAGACGGGTGTATTATGTGATGCTGTGGGATTGTCTCCGGTCAGTAGGTGTGAGTGATGCTGTGGGATTGTCTCCAGTCAGTAGGTGTGAGTGATGCTGTGGGATTGTCTCCAGTCAGTAGGTGTGAGTGATGCTGTGGGATTGTCTCCAGTCAGTAGGTGTGAGTGATGCTGTGGGATTGTCTCCAGTCAGTAGGTGTGAGTGATGCTGTGGGACTGTCTCCAGTCAGTAGGTGTGAGTGATGCTGTGGGATTGTCTCCAGTCAGTAGGTGTGAGTGATGCTGTGGGATTGTCTCCAGTCAGTAGGTGTGAGTGATGCTGTGGGACTGTCTCCAGTCAGTAGGTGTGAATGATGCTGTGGGATTGTCTCCAGTCAGTAGGTGTGAGTGATGCTGTGGGATTGTCTCCGGTCAGTAGGTGTGAGTGATGCTGTGGGATTGTCTCCAGTCAGTAGGTGTGTGTTGATGTACATTAATAGACGGGTGTATTATGTGATGCTGTGGGATTTGTCTCCAGTCAGTAGGTGTGTGTTGATGTACATTAATAGACGGGTGTATTATGTGATGCTGTGGGATTTGTCTCCAGTCAGTAGGTGTGAGTGATGCTGTGGGATTGTCTCCAGTCAGTAGGTGTGTGTTGATGTACATTAATAGACGGGTGTATTTATGTGATGATATAATGGGGTTTCAGAAAGAGCGCTACATCCAGATCAGCAAGGTGGACGACGAGGAGCGGAAGAGGAGGGAGCGGCAGAAACAGGAGAGAGAACAGGTGACGTTCCTTCTACCGTTTTTTCTATATAAAAAAAGCAAACCCAACATTCCAGAACATTCCTCCCTGTGGTGTTCTAGATGGAAGCAGTTTAAACACAGTAACTCCAGAATGACACGACCAGTTGAATTTTCTCCCTAAAGAAACACGATCAGGAGGCAACGTCTTGAATCCGGGAGATTACTTGTCCAATAAGAGACATTCCTTTGTAGTTTCTTTGCAACGTCTTGAATCCGGGAGATTACTTGTCCAATAAGAGACATTCCTTTGTAGTTTCTTTGCAACGTCTTGAATCCGGGAGATTACTTGTCCAATAAGAGACATTCCTTTGTAGTTTCTTTGCAACGTCTTGAATCCGGGAGATTACTTGTCCAATAAGAGACATTCCTTTGTAGTTTCTTTGCAACGTCTTGAATCCGGGAGATTACTTGTCCAATAAGAGACATTCCTTTGTAGTTTCTTTGCAACGTCTTGAATCCGGGAGATTACTTGTCCAATAAGAGACATTCCTTTGTAGTTTCTTTGCAACGTCTTGAATCCGGGAGATTACTTGTCCAATAAGAGACATTCCTTTGTAGTTTCTTTGCAACGTCTTGAATCCGGGAGATTACTTGTCCAATAAGAGACATTCCTTTGTAGTTTCTTTGCAACGTCTTGAATCCGGGAGATTACTTGTCCAATAAGAGACATTCCTTTGTAGTTTCTTTGCAACGTCTTGAATCCGGGAGATTACTTGTCCAATAAGAGACATTCCTTTGTAGTTTCTTTGCAACGTCTTGAATCCGGGAGATTACTTGTCCAATAAGAGACATTCCTTTGTAGTTTCTTTGCAACGTCTTGAATCCGGGAGATTACTTGTCCAATAAGAGACATTCCTTTGTAGTTTCTTTGCAACGTCTTGAATCCGGGAGATTACTTGTCCAATAAGAGACATTCCTTTGTAGTTTCTTTGCAACGTCTTGAATCCGGGAGATTACTTGTCCAATAAGAGACATTCCTTTGTAGTTTCTTTGCAACGTCTTGAATCCGGGAGATTACTTGTCCAATAAGAGACATTCCTTTGTAGTTTCTTTGCAACGTCTTGAATCCGGGAGATTACTTGTCCAATAAGAGACATTCCTTTGTAGTTTCTTTGCAACGTCTTGAATCCGGGAGATTACTTGTCCAATAAGAGACATTCCTTTGTAGTTTCTTTGCGATGTTTTGCTGTGTTTCCTACTGAACGTGACCCTCGTCAATCCTTCCAGGAGGAGCTGAATGACGCTGTGGGATTCTCCAGGGTCATACACGCCATCTCCAAATCTGTGAGTTACCCTGACAACCTGGTATCAAATGGTTTCGTTTTAATCTGTGTCTTTTGTTACGTTACGATGTACCAGTATATGCCCAACTGCCTTTGCAATCCACCACTGAAACTATAAGGAATATTGTAGTTGAGTGAGTTCTCCTTGATCTCTCTTTGGGCGCTATACCTTTTTAGGATGGGACTCATCTCTTTCCCCCCTCTCTCCAACCCAGGGAAAGTTGGTGGTTGGCCACAACATGCTGCTGGACGTCATGCACACCATCCATCAGTTCTACTGCGTACTGCCAGAGGTACAAAACACGCACCATTTTATATATGAACACAGTGGTTTATTTTTATATATATTTTTTTTTCAATTTCACCTTTATTTAACCAGGTAGGCCAGTTGAGAACACCTTTATTTAACCAGGTAGGCTAGTTGAGAACACCTTTATTTAACCAGGTAGGCTAGTTGAGAACAAGTTCTCATTTACAACTGAGACCTGGCCAAGACGAAGCAAAGCAGTGTGACAAACAGTTACACATGGGATAAAAAAGCATATAGTCAATGACACAATAGAAAAGTCTATATACAGTGTATGCAAATGAGGTAAGATAATGGAGTTAAGGCAATAAATAAGCCGTAGTGGTGAAATGATTTAGCAATTAAACACTGGAGTGATAGATGTGCAGAAGATGAATGTGCAAGTAGAGATACTGGGGGGCACAAAACGGATGGCACTGTGATAGACTGCATCCAATTTGTTGAGTAGAGTGTTGGAGGCTATTTTGTAAGTGGCATCGCCGAAGTCGAGGATCGGTAGGATAGTCAGTTTTACGAGGGTATGTTTGGCAGCATGAGTGAAGGATGCTTTGTTGCGTAATAGGAAGCAGATTCTAGATTTCATTTTGTGAGTCTAGAAGGAGAGTTAACGGTTTAACCAGACACCTAGATATTTGTAGATGTTAGAATAGTCCAGAGTAGTGATGCTGGATGGGCGGGCAGATGCTGGTAGCGATCGGTTGAAGAGCATGCATTTAGGTTTACTTGCATTAAGAGCAGTTGGAGGCCACTGAAGCAGAGTTGTATGGCATTGAAGCTCGTCTGGAGGTTTGTTAAGTGTCCAAAGAAGGGCCAGAAGTATACAGAATGGTGTCGTCTGCGTAGAGGTGGATCAGAGAATCACCAGCAGCAAGAGCGACATCATTGATGTATACAGAGAAGAGTCGGTCCAAGAATTGTTGAAAAATGCTTATTGAAATTCTAAATTATCGCGGATTTATAGGTGGTGACAATGTTTTCTAGCCTCAGTGCAGTGGGCATCTGGGAGGAGGTGCTCTTATTCTCCATGGACTTTAGTGTCCCAGAACTTTTTGGAGTTCATGTTGCAGGATGCAAATTTCTGTTTGAAAAAGCTAGCCTTTGCTTTTCTGACTGCCTGTGTATATTGGTTCCTAACTTCCCTGAGAAGTTGCATATCGCAGGGTCTATTCAATGCTAATGCAGTACGCCACAGGATGCTTTTGTGCTGGTTAAGGGCAGTCAGGTCTGGAGTGAATCAAGGGCTATATCTGTTCCAGGTTCTATTTTTTTTTTTACGGTGCATGCTTATTAAAGATTGTGAGGAAAGCACTTTTAAAGAATAACCAGTTATATTCTACTGACGGAATGAGGTCGCAAACACAGTGGTTTAGAGGAACCTTGTTTATTTTCTATTTGACAGTCTTTTCTTTCTTCCCCACAGGACCTGAATGACTTTAAAGAAGTCACTCAGTGTGTCTTCCCCAGGTAAATACATTCTGCTGTGTCAGGGTTTCAGTGGGTCTTCCCCAGGTAAATACATTCTGCTGTGTCAGGGTTTCAGTGGGTCTTCCCCAGGTAAATACATTCTGCTGTGTCAGGGTTTCAGTGGGTCTTCCCCAGGTAAATACATTCTGCTGTGTCAGGGTTTCAGTGGGTCTTCCCCAGGTAAATACATTCTGCTGTGTCAGGGTTTCAGTGGGTCTTCCCCAGGGTAAATACATTCTGCTGTGTCAGGGTTTCGGTGGGTCTTCCCCAGGTAAATACATTCTGCTGTGTCAGGGTTTCAGTGGGTCTTCCCCAGGTAAATACATTCTGCTGTGTCAGGGTTTCAGTGGGTCTTCCCCAGGTAAATACATTCTGCTGTGTCAGGGTTTCAGTGGGTCTTCCCCAGGTAAATACATTCTGCTGTGTCAGGGTTTCAGTGTGTCTTCCCCAGGTAAATACATTCTGCTGTGTCAGGGTTTCGGTGGGTCTTCCCCAGGTAAATACATTCTGCTGTGTCAGGGTTTCAGTGGGTCTTCCCCAGGTAAATACATTCTGCTGTGTCAGGGTTTCAGTGGGTCTTCCCCAGGTAAATACATTCTGCTGTGTCAGGGTTTCAGTGGGTCTTCCCCAGGTAAATACATTCTGCTGTGTCAGGGTTTCAGTGGGTCTTCCCCAGGGTAAATACATTCTGCTGTGTCAGGGTTTCGGTGGGTCTTCCCCAGGTAAATACATTCTGCTGTGTCAGGGTTTCAGTGGGTCTTCCCCAGGTAAATACATTCTGCTGTGTCAGGGTTTCAGTGGGTCTTCCCCAGGTAAATACATTCTGCTGTGTCAGGGTTTCAGTGGGTCTTCCCCAGGTAAATACATTCTGCTGTGTCAGGGTTTCAGTGTGTCTTCCCCAGGTAAATACATTCTGCTGTGTCAGGGTTTCAGTGGGTCTTCCCCAGGTAAATACATTCTGCTGTGTCAGGGTTTCAGTGGGTCTCCCCCAGGTAAATACATTCTGCTGTGTCAGGGTTTCAGTGGGTCTTCCCCAGGGTAAATACATTCTGCTGGGTCAGGGTTTCAGTGGGTCTTCCCCAGGTAAATACATTCTGCTGTGTCAGGGTTTCGGTGGGTCTTCCCCAGGTATATACATTCTGCTGTGTCAGGGTTTCAGTGGGTCTTCCCCAGGTAAATACATTCTGCTGTGTCAGGGTTTCAGTGGGTCTTCCCCAGGTAAATACATTCTGCTGTGTCAGGGTTTCAGTGTGTCTTCCCCAGGTAAATACATTCTGCTGTGTCAGGGTTTCAGTGGGTCTTCCCCAGGTAAATACATTCTGCTGTGTCAGGGTTTCAGTGGGTCTTCCCCAGGGTAAATACATTCTGCTGTGTCAGGGTTTCGGTGGGTCTTCCCCAGGTAAATACATTCTGCTGTGTCAGGGTTTCAGTGGGTCTTCCCCAGGTAAATACATTCTGCTGTGTCAGGGTTTCAGTGGGTCTTCCCCAGGTAAATACATACTGCTACTATATCTCTATGGGCTGTTCTGGCTCCGACAAGGCTTACCACTACTTTGACCTAACCTCTCTGGGAGTCAATCTATTTATCTGGGGCGCTGTTAATCTAGAAACCTCTCCAGTAGCCCAGAGGTTGGAGAGGGGGACCAGCAGCTGGAAGAGCCGGCGACACACGGGAATGAACTGGCAGCTGGAAGACTGCTGCTCTGATCCCTTGTACCATCTCCTGCCGTTGTGCAAGGCCCTTAACCCACCAGGTTTTTCACCCAGGAGCTCTGCTCCCCCTCAATGCGGCGCCCCCTCCCCCTCAATGCGTGTGTATATCTGGTGCTTTTGGACAGATGTTCCCCTCTAACCAACGGACCAAGTATCTTCTCTATTGTTTCCTCAGGCTGTTGGACACCAAGCTCATGGCCACTACGCAACCTTTCAAGGTAATACTATTTCCACTATTTAGATGTCAGGTTAAAGGATGTCATAGCCTCCCGGGTGGTGCAGTGGTTCAGGGCTGTGCCACCAGAGACTCTGGGTTCGCGCCCAGGCTCTGTCGCAACCGGCCGCGAACGGGAAGGTCCTTGGGGCGACGCACAATTGGCCTAGCGGCGTCCGGGTTAGGGAGGGTTTGGCCGGTAGGGATATCCTTGTCTCATCGCGCACCAGCGACTCCTGTGGCGGGCCGGGTGCAGTGCACGCTAACCAAGGTCGCCAGGTACACAGTGTTTCCTCCGACACATTGGTGCGGCTGGCTTCCGGGTTGGATGCCCGCTGTGTTAAGAAGCAGTGCGGCATGGTTCGGTTGTGTATCGGAGGATGCATGACTTTCGACCTTCGTCTTTCCCGAGCCCGTACGGGAGTTGTAGCGATGAGACAAGATAGTAGCTACTAACAATTGGATACCATGAAATTGGGGAGGAAAAAGGGTAAATTAACAACAACAAAAAAAGGATGTCATGAAACCCCCTGTGGAAGTCTGAAGAATATTCATTGTGCCTTTTGTTATTTGAACCCTTCTAGGAGTTGATCAACATCACGTCTCTAGCAGAGCTGCAGAAACAGCTGAAAGAGAGCCCCTTCAAATCTCCTAAAGTTGGTAAGAGAACATGACGACTACGCCACGTTTAAGGAACAGGAAGTTATTTCAGAAGCTAATCTAACAAAAATAACTACATCACATGAACTAAATCGTATAGCTTTGAACATAATAGAAATGGTGGTACGTTTTGTGTACAAAATTCTAACTTACTCAACCTCATATTGTCTATAGTCGAGGACAAGATTCTACAGCAGTGGTTCTCAACCAGGGGTACTAGGAGCCCCTGGCGGTACTAGACCTGTCCACATGGGGTGCTTGAGAAGACTCCTAATACCATAGGCTTACTGTTAAAATGCAAGAGGGAGTACTTCGGGTGTACTCCGGACAGAGGAAATTATACTTGGTATTTTAACCGAGGTTGAACCATTTGATCTATAGGACCTGTGTAGATACTGTGATGCAGTGGTATTCAACGTCGGGGAAGTGACTGCAGTGGGGACACTTTTTGTTTTAGTAGTACAGATTATTGTATGGGACCGTATACTAACAAACATCTACGTTTTTATAGTCATTAGATATTGGTGTCGCAAGCAGTAGCAGTGTGTGGACAAAATCAATGGGGAAAGCAGAGCCAGATAATAATGAAACATAAAACCAACCCGTGTTAGCATTTCCCAAACTCAATCCTCGGGACCCCAATGGGTGCACGGTTTGGGGGGTGCACGGTTTGAGGGGTGCACGGTTTGCTTCATGGTTTTTGGCTTATGGTTCTCATCCCTACCATAGACTTGCACAGTAATTATGACAACATCCAGAGGACGTCCTCCAACCAATCAGAGCTCATGTATGAACTGAACTGGCATGTTGTCCATCCAATCAAAGGATCAGAGAACGTCAGAATCTAGTAGTGAAAGTAGAAGCTACAGCTAGCTAGCACTGCGGGGAATCGTTGACTCAAAGAGAGAGATGCAATAGTTGAACATTTATGAACAAAGTAATTTCTTCCAAAATAAAGAAGCTAGAGATGAACTATTTTCAGTTTTACTCACGTAGCTAGCGAATGCAGTTACCTAGTTTTAGCCTACTGAAACGCGCTGCTCAAATAGAGGGATGATATGCTAGCTAGCTGGCTAGGACTTTCAAACATAACACTGGAACTATTCCAAGTCAAGGTAAACTTTTGGTTTTACTAATTTATTTGCCACTTGGGCCCGCCAATGTAAGTGCTAAACTGCTTACTTGGCTGTACACTGTATCGTTACTGCATGATTGTAGCAGGTTTACTAACGCGCTCGTTCTATTGGCTGTGTTGACTATGACGTTACTTTAGCTAATATGGTGACGACGACGAAGTCCTTGTGTAGCGGTTATATGGTATGGCTTGGAAGTTTTTGTTGTTGTCGCCTGGTCACACACCGCGCATGTGTTGTGCATTGAAGTCCACAAGCGAAGGGATAAGGTGAGAGGAGGAGACGGTCGATGTGAGAAGGAAAAACAACGTGACTGCTATGAAAGTCAACACGTGATAAGGGGTGTATTCATTTAGCGGATTCTGTTTAACTTTTCTTAAACTGAAGCAAATGGAGCAAAACGGGGTTACAATATACCTGAATTTGTCCAATAGAAACTCTCGTTTGCAACTTGGACTAATGATTACACCCTATATCAGCATCGATGCAGGCAAGAGTGTGCAAGGCGGTATTGAATGTGTCACGGTCACCTCAAATGTTTATCTCGACCTGTGTTGCACCTAAGTTGTAAACTTTTATTCATAGGCTAGGTTGTAGCAACATCATGATGGGTACAGGGACCATTTGAGTATCATGTCGTAGCCTTGACCTATCGCTGTTACATTGAACAGGGTGAATGGAATATGAATGACCGCTAATATGGTGTAATATAAATAAGGCCAAGCTCATGGGGGGAAAAAAACCCTGACTCGTGATAATGGCTTTGTTTGCTCTATAACCTGTTAGTTCATATGCGTCGCCACCGTGCTGTGTAGGCCGAGACAAGACGGTGGCAGAATTAATTCAAACACACCTTTTCTGTTTCATCACAAAACCGGACAGCAACATCTGTCTGATGTCCACAAATATTTGTGTATGTAACAAACAGTTGCTTGACCATGCTGTCGCTCATGTAAGTTGATGTTTCCGACATTTTTGAACTGCTAAACAACTATCGATGTCGAACCACGGATCGTTACCGCAAGTCGAAAAGAAATAAAGAGCTTTCCATCTTGTCCAGCTGTGTATGTAACATTTCACGTAAACCCCGTTTCCTGTCTGCATCGAAGTACCTAGCATCGAGCATGGTGGCAACACAGTAAAGAGGCTCAGAGAGAATGCCACCGAATCGCTTGTTCACAGCCTCGAGTACTTTTCCAAGTTAACCCCACGGTCTGTGTGGGCAGTTTTGTTGAGCAGGCGCTTCAATGCCATGACAGAGGGTATCACGTCTGCTGCAGACACAGGTGATGAGCTTATTTCTCCAGTCAGTTGTTTGAATGGAGCTAGGAGGGTGTTCATGTTTCAAACATCTTCTCAAATGACATTAAAATGGCAGCAGCGGTATGAGAACCAGCACATTCTTGAGCGATACGGCTTTGCTCAGTCGGAAATCCTCGTCATCCCCATGAGCATGCTGAGTCTGACAGCACAGCGGGTCGACATCGCTGGTCCAAATGTCGGTCGTGACGCCCATAGCAAGTAGCACATCATGAATCCCATTATCTTGGCTTTAATGGATTTCGCCTTTGCGTTGTCTCGCTGAAATGTAATTACTCAAATGACTGCTCGTCTTGAACTTGTTTAGTTGTTGGAAGTGTGCACTTACTGTTCTGCAGATTCTGTCGTGCCGTATTTTTCGTGTTATTGTCACGGATTTAATTTATATACCTACGCAGTCAGTAGAATAGGACAGGTCTCATCCATGACTAATGTAGTGTCTGATTACAGAATAGGACAGGTCTCATCCATGGTTAATGTAGTGTCTGATTACAGTAGAATAGGACAGGTCACCGTCCATGGCTAATGTAGTGTCTGATAACAGTAGAATAGGACAGGTCTCATCCATGGCTAATGTAGTGTCTGATTACAGTAGAATAGGACAGGTCACCGTCCATGGCTAATGTAGTGTCTGATAACAGTAGAATAGGACAGGTCTCATCCATGGCTAATGTAGTGTCTGATTACAGTAGAATAGGACAGGTCTCATCCATGGTTAATGTAGTGTCTGATTACAGTAGAATAGGACAGGTCTCATCCATGGCTAATGTAGTGTCTGATTACAGTAGAATAGGACAGGTCTCATCCATGGCTAATGTAGTGTCTGATTACAGTAGAATAGGACAGGTCTCATCCATGGCTAATGTAGTGTCTGATTACAGTAGAATAGGACAGGTCTCATCCATGGCTAATGTAGTGTCTGATTTATCCCTGCTTCTTTCCTCCGTGGCCCAGTGACGGCAGAGGGGTTCCCCAGCTACGATACAGCCCAGGAACAGCTCCACGAGGCGGGCTACGATGCCTTCATCACCGGTCTCTGCTTCATCTCCATGGCCAACTACCTAGGTACTGCCTTCTACACTGTATACTACCTAGGTACTGCCTTCTACACTGTATACTACCTAGGTACTGCCTTCTACACTGTATACTACCTAGGTACTGCCTTCTACACTGTATACTACCTAGGTACTGCCTTCTACACTGTATACTACCTAGGTACTGCCTTCTACACTGTATACTGCTATGGGTACTGCCTTTTACACTGTGTACTGCTATGGGTACTGCCTTTTACACTGTGTACTGCTATGGGTACTGCCTTTTACACTGTGTACTGCTATGGGTACTGCCTTTTACACTGTGTACTGCTATGGGTACTGCCTTTTACACTGTGTACTGCTATGGGTACTGCCTTTTACACTGTGTACTGCTATGGGTACTGCCTTTTACACTGTGTACTGCTATGGGTACTGCCTTTTACACTGTGTACTGCTATGGGTACTGCCTTTTACACTGTGTACTGCTATGGGTACTGCCTTTTACACTGTGTACTGCTATGGGTACTGCCTTTTACACTGTGTACTGCTATGGGTACTGCCTTTTACACTGTGTACTGCTATGGGTACTGCCTTTTACACTGTGTACTGCTATGGGTACTGCCTTTTACACTGTGTACTGCTATGGGTACTGCCTTTTACACTGTGTACTGCCTTTTACACTGTGTACTGCTATGGGTACTGCCTTTTACACTGTGTACTGCTATGGGTACTGCCTTTTACACTGTGTACTGCTATGGGTACTGCCTTTTACACTGTGTACTGCTATGGGTACTGCCTTTTACACTGTGTACTGCTATGGGTACTGCCTTTTACACTGCGTACTGCTATGGGTACTGCCTTTTACACTGCGTACTGCTATGGGTACTGCCTTTTACACTGCGTACTGCTATGGGTACTGCCTTTTACACTGCGTACTGCTATGGGTACTGCCTTTTACACTGCGTACTGCTATGGGTACTGCCTTTTACACTGCGTACTGCCTTTTACACTGTATACTGCTATGGGTACTGCCTTTTACCTGCGTACTGCCTTTTACACTGTATGCTGCTATGGGTACTGCCTTCTACACTGGGTACTGCCTTCTACACTGGGTACTGCCTTCTACACTGGGTACTGCTGGCCTGTGGCGCTGGCCAAAAGTCTGCTCTCCTTTCTCTCCTCCTGTGGTCAAAGATGTCAATTGATGTCAGATGTCAGCCACCTTTTTCATTGAGGATAGTCAACTGTATCCTACCCTAAGTCCTTCATGGAGGAGTTGATCTGCCACCACAGCTTTTTGAGTCAGGTGTTGTCGTCGGAGACGCGCATGTACTCACTTAAAAACAACATGCTACTTATTGTTTTTATCTATAAAAAGTCTTGCGCAACCTAATTTGTTTTCATCACAAATATACATTTTTCTTTTGAGATCCACCCCTTGTGAACGTCATTCGCCTCGTGTGGTGCTACTGGAGGACTCATTTCCATCCACGTTCCCTCATCGCTGCCTCTCCTCGATTTTGACCTCTGACCTTTTTTCAAAAGGAGGCGTGAGAGGAGGCGGGAGTTGAGGAAAAGGCCATCTCCGTGGTAACACTACCGCCCACCGTTAGTGAAAACGGACTGGGGGAACAGTTCCATGGACAGCTTTGAATCTCTATGATGCCGTGTAGACTACAGCAGTAGCTGCTGTGATGTGCGTCTGGTCATCGTGGCTGTTTCTCAATCTATTAAATACTTTCTCTTTCCTTCTCAGGTACTTTCCTGACTCCCCCCAGAGCCCACATCCCATCCCAATCGAAACTCATCCAACCCTTCGTCAACAAGTAAGATCTTGGTTCTCTCCCCTTCAGTTTCTTTTACCTCTCCTACGGGGGACTGGTGTGTATATCCCCTACCTCAGCATGTCTTAGTGTAGTTATAAAGCATCTGTCAGCTGTATGAAGCGTTATAATGCTTCGTTGACGTCTCGTGTTTTCGCCAGACTGTTCCTGATGAGGATCATAGATATTCCCTACCTCAACATCAGCGGACCAGACCGTGAGTAGTTCAATGGGATACTGTATACTGTACAACACAGTATTAGTAGTTTAATATGATACTGTATACTGTACAACACAGTATTAGTAGTTTAATATGATGCTATAAACTGTACAACACAGTATTAGTAGTTTAATATGATACTGTACAACGCAGTATTAGTAGTAGTTCAATGGGATACTATATACTGTACAACACAGTAGTATTATTAGTAGTTCAATATGATACTGTACAACGCAGTATTAGTAGTTCAATGTGATAATATATACTGTACAACACAGTATTAGTAGTAGTTCAATGTGATACTGTACAACGCAGTAGTATTAGTAGTAGGTCAATATACTATATACTGTACAACACAGTATTATTAGTAGTTCAGTGTGATACTATATACTGTACAGCACAGTATTAGTAGTAGTTCAGTGTGATACTATATACTGTACAGCACAGTATTAGTAGTAGTTCAATGTGATACTATATACTGTACAGCACAGTATTATTAGTAGTTCAGTGTGATACTATATACTGTACAACACAGTATTATTAGTAGTTCAGTGTGATACTATATACTGTACAGCACAGTATTAGTAGTAGTTCAATGTGATACTATATACTGTACAGCACAGTATTATTAGTAGTTCAGTGTGATACTATATACTGTACAACACAGTATTATTAGTAGTTCAGTGTGATACTATATACTGTACAGCACAGTATTAGTAGTAGTTCAATGTGATACTATATACTGTACAGCACAGTATTATTAGTAGTTCAGTGTGATACTATATACTGTACAGCACAGTATTAGTAGTAGTTCAATGTGATACTATATACTGTACAGCACAGTATTATTAGTAGTTCAGTGTGATACTATATACTGTACAGCACAGTATTATTAGTAGTTCAGTGTGATACTATATACTGTACAGCACAGTATTAGTAGTAGTTCAATGTGATACTATATACTGTACAGCACAGTATTATTAGTAGTTCAGTGTGATACTATATACTGTACAGCACAGTATTATTAGTAGTTCAATATCCTACAGCACAGCAGTATTAGACAATACCTCGTCTGCATATAGTCGGCAGCGAAAAGAAAATGGAGAGGATTTATTAAAGATGGCATATAGAAATAGGCCGTGGTAATGATGTACACAAACCATTGGTCAGTGGTGACTGAGAACGTTCCTTGTTCCCCTCTTTATCTCCTCCCCCTGTCTCTCGCCCTCTGTCTCCCCCCTTCCCTTCTCCTCTACAGTCCAGCCCAAGAGGGATCATGTTCTGTACGTCACCTTCCCTAAGGAGTGGAAGACCAGTGACCTCTACCAGCTGTTCAGTGCCTTTGGTAAGACCCAACACATAATATGATGATGATGATAATCTATATCACTGCCGACTGGGCCAGGTCACTGCCGACTGGGCCAGGTCACTGCCGACTGGGCCAGGTCACTGCCGACTGGGCCAGGTCACCAGGAAACCTTTTTAATTCCCATGTCTTCCTGCATGTCTCCTAGGTAACATCCAGGTGTCGTGGATTGATGACACGTCAGCGTTTGTATCTCTGAGTCAGACGGACCAGGTTCAGATCGGTGAGTACTGGCCTATCCATAAGCCTCTTCCCTGCGCTACGTTTGACCCAGAGACCAGCCCTGTTCCCTATATAGTGCGCTACGTTTGACCCAGAGACCAGTCCTGTTCCCTATATAGTGCGCTACATTTGACCCAGAGACCAGTCCTGTTCCCTATATAGTGCGCTACGTTTGACCCAGAGACCGGCCCTGTTCCCTATATAATGCGCTACGTTTGACCCAGAGACCGGCCCTGTTCCCTGCGCTAAGTTTGACCCAGAGACCAGCCCTGTTCCCTATATAGTGCGCTACGTTTGACCCAGAGACCAGTCCTGTTCCCTATATAGTGCGCTACGTTTGACCCAGAGACCGGCCCTGTTCCCTATATAATGCGCTACGTTTGACCCAGAGACCGGCCCTGTTCCCTGCGCTACGTTTGACCCAGAGACCAGCCCTGTTCCCTATATAGTGCGCTACGTTTGACCCAGAGACCGGCCCTGTTCCCTGCGCTACGTTTGACCCAGAGACCAGCCCTGTTCCCTATATAGTGCACTACGTTTGACCCAGAGACCAGCCCTGTTCCCTATATAGTGCGCTACGTTTGACCCAGAGACCGGCCCTGTTCCCTATATAGTGCGCCACGTTTGACCCAGAGACCGGCCCTGTTCCCTATATAGTGCGCCACGTTTGACCCAGAGACCAGTACTGGACTTGGGCCGGAGCTCACATGATGGGAGTACCGGGCCAGCAGCACCTCCAATGTTCTACATCTTTATTCTGACCCCGACTCCCGTTCCCTCCTCTGATGGGAGTACCGGGCCAGCAGCACCTCCAATGTTCTACATCTTTATTCTGACCCGACTCCCGTTCCCTCCTCTGATGGGAGTACCGGGCCAGCAGCACCTCCAATGTTCTGCATCTTTATTCTGACCCGACTCCCGTTCCCTCCTCTGATGGGAGTACCGGGCCAGCAGCACCTCCAATGTTCTGCATCTTTATTCTGACCCCGACTCCCGTTCCCTCCTCTGATGGGAGTACCGGGCCAGCAGCACCTCCAATGTGCTACATCTTTATTCTGACCCCGACTCCCGTTCCCTCCTCTGATGGGAGTACCGGGCCAGCAGCACCTCCAATGTTCTACATCTTTATTCTGACCCCGACTCCCGTTCCCTCCTCTGATGGGAGTACCGGGCCAGCAGCACCTCCAATGTTCTACATCTTTATTCTGACCCGACTCCCGTTCCCTCCTCTGATGGGAGTACCGGGCCAGCAGCACCTCCAATGTTCTGCATCTTTATTTTGACCCCGACTCCCGTTCCCTCCTCTGATGGGAGTACCGGGCCAGCAGCACCTCCAATGTTCTGCATCTTTATTCTGACCCCGACTCCCGTTCCCTCCTCTGATGGGAGTACCGGGCCAGCAGCACCTCCAATGTTCTACATCTTTATTCTGACCCGACTCCCGTTCCCTCCTCTGATGGGAGTACCGGGCCAGCAGCACCTCCAATGTTCTACATCTTTATTCTGACCCCGACTCCCGTTCCCTCCTCTGATGGGAGTACCGGGCCAGCAGCACCTCCAATGTTCTACATCTTTATTCTGACCCGACTCCCGTTCCCTCCTCTGATGGGAGTACCGGGCCAGCAGCACCTCCAATGTTCTACATCTTTATTCTGACCCGACTCCCGTTCCCTCCTCTGATGGGAGTACCGGGCCAGCAGCACCTCCAATGTTCTACATCTTTATTCTGACCCGACTCCCGTTCCCTCCTCTGATGGGAGTACCGGGCCAGCAGCACCTCCAATGTTCTACATCTTTATTCTGACCCGACTCCCGTTCCCTCCTCTGATGGGAGTACCGGGCCAGCAGCACCTCACATCTTCTACATCTTTATTCTGACCCCGACTCCCGTTCCCTCCTCTGATGGGAGTACCGGGCCAGCAGCACCTCCAATGTTCTGCATCTTTATTCTGACCCGACTCCCGTTCCCTCCTCTGATGGGAGTACCGGGCCAGCAGCACCTCACATCTTCTACATCTTTATTCTGACCCCGACTCCCGTTCCCTCCTCTGATGGGAGTACCGGGCCAGCAGCACCTCACATCTTCTACATCTTTATTCTGACCCCGACTCCCGTTCCCTCCTCTGATGGGAGTACCGGGCCAGCAGCACCTCCAATGTTCTGCATCTTTATTCTGACCCGACTCCCGTTCCCTCCTCTGATGGGAGTACCGGGCCAGCAGCACCTCCAATGTTCTGCATCTTTATTCTGACCCCGACTCCCGTTCCCTCCTCTGATGGGAGTACCGGGCCAGCAGCACCTCCAATGTTCTACATCTTTATTCTGACCCGACTCCCGTTCCCTCCTCTGATGGGAGTACCGGGCCAGCAGCACCTCCAATGTTCTACATCTTTATTCTGACCCGACTCCCGTTCCCTCCTCTGATGGGAGTACCGGGCCAGCGGCACCTCACATCTTCTACATCTTTATTCTGACCCCGACTCCCGTTCCCTCCTCTGATGGGAGTACCGGGCCAGCAGCACCTCCAATGTTCTACATCTTTATTCTGACCCCGACTCCCGTTCCCTCCTCTGATGGGAGTACCGGGCCAGCAGCACCTCCAATGTTCTACATCTTTATTCTGACCCCGACTCCCGTTCCCTCCTCTGATGGGAGTACCGGGCCAGCAGCACCTCACATCTTCTACATCTTTATTCTGACCCCGACTCCCGTTCCCTCCTCTGATGGGAGTACCGGGCCAGCAGCACCTCACATCTTCTACATCTTTATTCTGACCCGACTCCCGTTCCCTCCTCTGATGGGAGTACCGGGCCAGCAGCACCTCCAATGTTCTACATCTTTATTCTGACCCCGACTCCCGTTCCCTCCTCTGATGGGAGTACCGGGCCAGCAGCACCTCCAATGTTCTGCATCTTTATTCTGACCCCGACTCCCGTTCCCTCCTCTGATGGGAGTACCGGGCCAGCAGCACCTCCAATGTTCTGCATCTTTATTCTGACCCCGACTCCCGTTCCCTCCTCTGATGGGAGTACCGGGCCAGCAGCACCTCCAATGTTCTACATCTTTATTCTGACCCGACTCCCGCTCCCTAGAAAGCAACTGAACATGTAAATGAGTCAGTTTATATTTATTCTGACCCCGACTCCCGCTCCCTAGAAAGCAACTGAACATGTAAATGAGTCAGTTTATATTTATTCTGACCCCGACTCCCGTTCCCTAGAAAGCAACTGAACATGTAAATGAGTCAGTTTATATTAATTCTGACCCCGACTCCCGTTCCCTAGAAAGCAACTGAACATGTAAATGAGTCAGTTTATATTAATTCTGACCCCGACTCCCGCTCCCTAGAAAGCAACTGAACATGTAAATGAGTCACAGTTTATATTAACTCTGACCCCGACTCCCGTTCCCTAGAAAGCAACTGAACATGTAAATGAGTCACAGTTTATATTAACTCTGACCCCGACTCCCGTTCCCTAGAAAGCAACTGAACATGTAAATGAGTCACAGTTTATATTAACTCTGACCCCGACTCCCGTTCCCTAGAAAGCAACTGAACATGTAAATGAGTCACAGTTTATATTAACTCTGACCCCGACTCCCGTTCCCTAGAAAGCAACTGAACATGTAAATGAGTCACAGTTTATATTAACTCTGACCCCGACTCCCGTTCCCTAGAAAGCAACTGAACATGTAAATGAGTCACAGTTTATATTAACTCTGACCCCGACTCCCGTTCCCTAGAAAGCAACTGAACATGTAAATGAGTCACAGTTTATATTAACTCTGACCCCGACTCCCGTTCCCTCCTCTGCGTGTCCAGCGATGAACACCAGTCGCTATGCGGAGAGCTACCGTATCCAGACGTATGCTGAGTATATCCAGGGCAGGCAGCAGGTCAGGGAGAGCCAGGGCCATTCTACCCAGTCCTGGGACGAGGACGGCTGGGTTAAACCGCACTACACCTCCCCCTCTACAGTTGGTGCTGGTCCTACTGGCTACAGCTACGGTCACAACAGGTACACGCCTTTCACACACTGAGACACACACACACTGAGACACACACTGAGACACACACACACACACTGAGACACACTGAGACATACACACACACACTGACACACTGAGACACACACACACACACTGAGACACACACACTGAGACACACACACTGAGACACACACACACACACTGAGACACACACACACTGAGACACACACACACACACACACACACACTGAGAGACACACACACACACACACACACACTGAGACACACACACACACTTCATTCGATGGACTTTTAATGGAAGAGGGTTGAAAGGCGTCTTGTCATTTAAAATGTCCCTGTTCTCTTATTAAGAGAAGTTAAGGATGTTCCACCAGGTCACCGTTAAAATGTCCCTGTTCTCTTATTAAGAGAAGTTAAGGATGTTCCACCAGGTCACCGTTAAAATGTCCCTGTTCTCTTATTAAGAGAAGTTAAGGATGTTCCACCAGGTCACCATGGAGTCTCTAAGGCAGGTTGATGTTTTAAATGTGACGGCCGGTCCGTGTGTTGTGGGCGTCAGGCCGTCGTTGGGGAAACGCTGCGTCAGTCCGATCCAGGAGGAGCAGCCCACGGAGGGAGAGGCTCAGAGATCACACGCTGACGGATGGAGTGGCTACACACACTCTCACACACACTCCGACACGGGCAGCAAGAAGATCAGGACCGACGGTAAGGGCACACACACACTCCGACACGGGCAGCAAGAAGATCAGGACAGACGGTGAGGACATACACACACACACTCCGACACAGGCAGCAAGAAGATCAGGACCAACGTTAAGGACACACACACACACTCCCCTGCTAGAAGACAGACAGTAAGGACACACACACACTCCCCTGCTAGAAGACAGACAGTAAGGACACACACACACTCCCCTGCTAGAAGACAGACAGTAAGGACACACACACACTCCCCTGCTAGAAGACAGACAGTAAGGACACACACACACTCCTCTGCTCGAAGAGGGGCAGTAAGGACACACACACTCCCCTGCTAGAAGACGGGCAGTAAGGACACACACACACTCCCCTGCTAGAAGACGGGCAGTAAGGACACACACACACTCCCCTGCTAGAAGACGGGCAGTAAGGACACACACACACTCCCCTGCTAGAAGACAGACAGTAAGGACACACACACACTCCCCTGCTAGAAGACAGACAGTAAGGACACACACACACTCCCCTGCTAGAAGACGGGCAGTAAGGACACACACACACTCCCCTGCTAGAAGACGGGCAGTAAGGACACACACACACTCCCCTGCTAGAAGACGGGCAGTAACTAAGTGTATATATTCACCACCAGAGTACAAATCAGGAACAAAATGTTTAAATGAAAACACCTGATCTGATCTGTGGTCTGTGTTGTCTCTAGGGGTGTGTAGATCTGATGTGGTCTGTGTTGTCTCTAGGGGTGTGTGGATCTGATCTGTGGTCTGTGTTGTCTCTAGGGGTGTGTGGATCTGATCTGTGGTCTGTGTTGTCTCTAGGGGTGTGTGGATCTGATCTGTGGTCTGTGTTGTCTCTAGGGGTGTGTGGATCTGGTCTGTGGTCTGTGTTGTCTCTAGGGGTGTGTGGATCTGATCTGTGGTCTGTGTTGTCTCTAGGGGTGTGTGGATCTGATCTGTGGTCTGTGTTGTCTCTAGGGGTGTGTGGATCTGAACTGTGGTCTGTTGTCTCTAGGGGTGTGTGGATCTGATCTGTGGTCTGTGTTGTCTCTAGGGGTGTGTGGATCTGATCTGTGGTCTGTGTTGTCTCTAGGGGTGTGTGGGTCTGATCTGTGGTCTGTGTTGTCTCTAGGGGTGTGTGGATCTGATCTGTGGTCTGTGTTGTCTCTAGGGGTGTGTGGATCTGATCTGTGGTCTGTGTTGTCTCTAGGGGTGTGTAGATCTGATGTGGTCTGTTGTCTCTAGGGGTGTGTGGATGTGGTCTGTTGTCTCTAGGGGTGTGTGGATCTGATCTGTGGTCTGTGTTGTCTCTAGGGGTGTGTGGGTCTGATCTGTGGTCTGTGTTGTCTCTAGGGGTGTGTGGATCTGATCTGTGGTCTGTGTTGTCTCTAGGGGTGTGTGGATCTGATCTGTGGTCTGTGTTGTCTCTAGGGGTGTGTAGATCTGATGTGGTCTGTTGTCTCTAGGGGTGTGTGGATGTGGTCTGTTGTCTCTAGGGGTGTGTGGATCTGATCTGTGGTCTGTGTTGTCTCTAGGGGTGTGTGGATCTGATCTGTGGTCTGTGTTGTCTCTAGGGGTGTGTGGATCTGATCTGTGGTCTGTGTTGTCTCTAGGGGTGTGTGGATCTGATCTGTGGTTTGTGTTGTCTCTAGGGGTGTGTGGATCTGATCTGTGGTCTGTGTTGTCTTTAGGGGTGTGTAGGTATGATGTGGTCTGTGTTGTCTCTAGGGGTGTGTAGGTCTGATGTGGTCTGTGTTGTCTCTAGGGGTGTGTGGATCTGATCTGTGGTCTGTGTTGTCTCTAGGGGTGTGTGGATCTGATCTGTGGTCTGTGTTGTCTCTAGGGGTGTGTGGATCTGATCTGTGGTCTGTGTTGTCTCTAGGGGTGTGTGGATCTGATCTGTGGTCTGTGTTGTCTCTAGGGGTGTGTGGATCTGATCTGTGGTCTGTGTTGTCTCTAGGGGTGTGTGGATCTGATCTGTGGTTTGTGTTGTCTCTAGGGGTGTGTGGATCTGATCTGTGGTCTGTGTTGTCTTTAGGGGTGTGTGGATCTGATCTGTGGTCTGTGTTGTCTCTAGGGGTGTGTGGATCTGATCTGTGTTGTCTCTAGGGGTGTGTGGATCTGGTCTGTGTTGTCTCTAGGGGTGTGTGGATCTGATCTGTGTTGTCTCTAGGGGTGTGTGGATCTGATCTGTGTTGTCTCTAGGGGTGTGTGGATCTGATCTGTGTTGTCTCTAGGGGTGTGTGGATCTGATCTGTGTTGTCTCTAGGGGTGTGTGGATCTGATCTGTGGTGTCTCTAGGGGTGTGTGGATCTGATCTGTGGTGTCTCTAGGGGTGTGTGGATCTGATCTGTGTTGTCTCTAGGGGTGTGTGGATCTGATCTGTGTTGTCTCTAGGGGTCTGTGGATCTGATCTGTGTTGTCTCTAGGGGTGTGTGGATCTGGTCTGTGTTGTCTCTAGGGGTGTGTGGATCTGATCTGTGTTGTCTCTAGGGGTGTGTGGATCTGATCTGTGTTGTCTCTAGGGGTGTGTGGATCTGATCTGTGTTGTCTCTAGGGGTGTGTGGATCTGATCTGTGTTGTCTCTAGGGGTGTGTGGATCTGATCTGTGTTGTCTCTAGGGGTGTGTGGATCTGATCTGTGGTCTGTGTTGTCTCTAGGGGTGTGTGGATCTGATCTGTGGTCTGTCTCTAGTTGTGTGTGGATCTGATCTGTGGTCTGTGTTGTCTCTAGGGGTGTGTGGATCTGATCTGTGGTCTGTGTTGTCTCTAGGGGTGTGTGGATCTGATCTGTGGTCTGTGTTGTCTCTAGGGGTGTGTGGGTCTGATCTGTGGTCTGTGCTGTTGTCTCTAGGGGTGTGTGGATCTGATGTTGTCTCTAGGGGTGTGTAGGTCTGATCTGTGGTCTGTGCTGTTGTCTCTAGGGGTGTGTAGGTCTGATCTGTGGTCTGTTATCTCTAGGGGTGTGTAGGTCTGATGTGGTCTGTGTTGTCTCTAGGGGTGTGTAGGTATGATGTGGTCTGTGTTGTCTCTAGGGGTGTGTAGGTCTGATGTGGTCTGTGTTGTTGTCTCTAGGGGTGTGTAGGTCTGATCTGTGGTCTGTGCTATTGTCTCTAGGGGTGTGTAGGTCTGATCTGTGGTCTGTGCTATTGTCTCTAGGGGTGTGTAGGTCTGATCTGTGGTCTGTGCTATTGTCTCTAGGGGTGTGTAGGTCTGATCTGTGGTCTGTGCTATTGTCTCTAGGGGTGTGTAGGTCTGATCTGTGGTCTGTGCTATTGTCTCTAGGGGTGTGTAGGTCTGATCTGTGGTCTGTGTTGTCTCTAGGGGTGTGTAGGTCTGATGTGGTCTGTGTTGTCTCTAGGGGTGTGTAGGTCTGATGTGGTCTGTGTTGTCTCTAGGGGTGTGTAGGTCTGATGTGGTCTGTGTTGTCTCTAGGGGGGTGTGGATCTGGTCTGTGTTGTCTCTAGGGGGGTGTGGATCTGGTCTGTGTCTCTAGGGGGGTGTGGATCTGGTCTGTGTCTCTAGGGGGGTGTGGATCTGGTCTGTGTCTCTAGGGGGGTGTGGATCTGGTCTGTGTCTCTAGGGGGGTGTGGATCTGGTCTGTGTTTCTAGGGGGGTGTGGATCTGGTCTGTGTTGTTTCTAGGGGGGTGTGGATCTGGTCTGTGTTGTCTCTAGGGGGGTGTGGATCTGGTCTGTGTTGTCTCTAGGGGGGTGTGGATCTGGTCTGTGTTGTCTCTAGGGGGGTGTGGATCTGGTCTGTGTTGTCTCTAGGGGGATGTGGATCTGGTCTGTGTTGTCTCTAGGGGGGGGGGTGTGGATCTGATCTGTGGTGTCTCTAGGGGGGGGGGTGTGGATCTGATCTGTGGTCTGTCTCTAGGGGGGGGGTGTGGATCTGATCTGTGGTCTGTCTCTAGGGGTGTGTGTACGGACGTATGCAGGAGTAGTGGACAGCAGGACGTCAGAAGGCTGGCTGAAAACTCAGTAAGTAAAGATGTGTACAGTTGAACACGTGACTCCAGTACTTGTGTTCGTTGTTGGAAGCTAAGCCTGTGATTGGTTGCTGTTCCCTGTAGGTCTGGGTCTGATTCGTCGAGCATGAGTCCGATCCAGGAAGAGGCGGGGTCGGAGGCGGGAGACGACGGTAGTGATCCGGCGGCGGGCGAATGGCAACAGCAGCCTTCAACCAATCAGAGCAAGAAGAGCCGCAAGAACAACAAGAAGAGGAAGACTGATGGTGAGACGAGTGAGAGCCGAACGACTAAAAAGCACCTTAAGGAAATGCAAAGCTACAAATGTGTCGTTTTTATAAAAAAAATCCAGTTTCGTCCCCCTCAGGTTCTCTAGCAGGTTATTCCAGATGCTGGGGTTTAGTTACTACAGGCTGCCTCTTGGTCCCCCTCAGGTTCTCTAGCAGGTTATTCCAGATGCTGGGGTTTAGTTACTACAGGCTGCCTCTTGGTCCCCCTCAGGTTCTCTAGCAGGTTATTCCAGATGCTGGGGTATAGTTACTACAGGCTGCCTCCATGCCTCTTGGTCCCCCTCAGGTTCTCTAGCAGGTTATTCCAGATGCTGGGGTATAGTTACTACAGGCTGCCTCCATGCCTCTTGGTCCACCTCAGGTTCTCTAGCAGGTTATTCCAGATGCTGGGGTATAGTTACTACAGGCTGCCTCCATGCCTCTTGGTCCACCTCAGGTTCTCTAGCAGGTTATTCCAGAGGCTGGGGTATATGTACTACAGGCTGCCTCTCCATGCCTCTTGGTCTGAGGCTTTGGGAGAGTTAAAAGGCCAGAGGACCTGAGGGACCTGCTTGGGTACATCACTTAAAAGCATGTCTGACATGTATTGAGGTGCACAAATCATGGATTGATTTTAAAAATCAATAGAAGAAACTGAACGTTTTTAATTGTTAAACTGGCAGCCAGTGCAGAGACCTTTTTAAACCGGTGTAAAGTGTGTTCTCGTCGGTACCCACGCTGCAGAGACCTTTTTAAACCGGTGTAAAGTGTGTTCTCCTCGGTACCCACGCTGTAGAGACCTTTTAAACCGGTGTAAAGTGTGTTCTCCTCAGTACCCACGCTGTAGAGACCTTTTAAACCGGTGTAAAGTGTGTTCTCCTCAGTACCCACGCTGTAGAGACCTTTTAAACCGGTGTAAAGTGTGTTCTCGTCGGTACCCACGCTGTAGAGACCTTTTAAACCGGTGTAAAGTGTGTTCTCCTCAGTACCCACGCTGTAGAGACCTTTTAAACCGGTGTAAAGTGTGTTCTCCTCGGTACCCACGCTGTAGAGACCTTTTAAACCGGTGTAAAGTGTGTTCTCCTCAGTACCCACGCTGTAGAGACCTTTTAAACCGGTGTAGTGTTCTCGTCAGTACCCACGCTGTAGAGACCTTTTAAACCGGTGTAAAGTGTGTTCTCGTCGGTACCCACGCTGTAGAGACCTTTTAAACCGGTGTAAAGTGTGTTCTCCTCAGTACCCACGCTGTAGAGACCTTTTAAACCGGTGTAAAGTCTGTTCTCCTCGGTACCCACGCTGTAGAGACCTTTTAAACCGGTGTAAAGTGTGTTCTCGTCGGTACCCACGCTGTAGAGACCTTTTAAACCGGTGTAAAGTGTGTTCTCCTCAGTACCCACGCTGTAGAGACCTTTTAAACTGGTGTAAAGTGTGTTCTCCTCAGTACCCACGCTGTAGAGACCTTTTAAACCGGTGTAAAGTGTGTTCTCCTCAGTACCCACGCTGTAGAGACCTTTTAAACCGGTGTAAAGTGTGTTCTCCTCAGTACCCACGCTGTAGAGACCTTTTAAACCGGTGTAAAGTGTGTTCTCCTCAGTACCCACGCTGTAGAGACCTTTTAAACCGGTGTAAAGTGTGTTCTCCTCAGTACCCACGCTGTAGAGACCTTTTAAACCGGTGTAAAGTGTGTTCTCCTCAGTACCCACGCTGTAGAGACCTTTTAAACCGGTGTAAAGTGTGTTCTCCTCAGTACCCACCCTGCAGAGACCTTTTAAACCGGTGTAAAGTGTGTTCTCCTCAGTACCCACGCTGTAGAGACCTTTTAAACCGGTGTAAAGTGTGTTCTCGTCGGTACCCACGCTGCAGCGTTCTGTATGTGGTTTTGCAGTAGACCAATGTCTTTCCTGGGTCGACCAGACAGGAGAGCGTTACAGGAGTCAACCCTGCTGGTAATAAAAAGGATGAGTCTCTTATATCAAGGTTCCTTTATTGCTGGTGAATTCAAAATGTGTGGCCAGATACTCTCTCGTTTTCGGCTCCAGTAATAAGAACTTCGGTCTTGATTTATCTGGAGGAAGTCGAACCGTCTAAAGTATTTAAAAATCGCTAAATAGTCTAATGTTTCTGTGGAGGGAACATCCTCTGGTGCCAGACCCTGATAAGTTGGAGCCTAACAGCTTGGCTGTGCGTTTGCTCTCTGCTTCTCTATATTGGAACAGTGGTCCGCAGCATCATCACCAGGACAACGAAACATCAGTGGTCCGCAGCATCATCACCAGGACAACGAAACATTAGTGGTGTTCCTCAGCTTGACTGACTGGGACCTGTCTGTCTCTCGTCTTTCCCTCCCTCTAGGTGCAGAGACGTACGTCTTCTCTGTTCGACGTACCTCAGGTTGACTGACTGGGACCTGTCTCTCTCGTCTTTCCCTCCCTCTAGGTGCAGATACGACGTCTTCGCTGTTCGACGTACCTCAGCTTGACTGACTGGGAACTGTGTCTCTGTCTCTCGTCTTTCCCTCCCTCTAGGTGCAGAGACGACGTCTTCGCTTTTCGACGTACCTCAGGTTGACTGACTGGGACCTGTCTCTCTGTGTCTCGTCTTTACCTCCCTCTATGTGCAGAGACGTATGTCGAACAGAGAAGATGTCCTCAGGTTGACTAACTGGGACCTGTCTCTCGTCTTTCCCTCCGTCTAGGTGCAGAGACGACGTCTACTCTGTTCGACGTTCCTCAGGTCTGGTAGCGATGGAACCCTGGCTCCTTACCACCTGGGTTCCTACTTCCTACCCCTGGCCACTTGACTCCTACCCCCTAGGACCGGGTTTGGAACGAGGCCTGAAGTTTCAACCAGCTGCACTTATCTGACTGGCTGAGAGAAACAAAGCCATAAATCATGATAGGATTCCTCAGCATGTGGTATAGCAGGATATTCTTTAGGAAAGAAAAAGACGGTCCTAAATGGCACCCTATTCCGTATATAGCACACTACTTTTAACTACGGTCAATAGGGCTCTGGTTCAAACTAGTGCACTATGGATTGTTATGTCCCAAATGGCACCCTAATCTGTATATAGTACACTACTTTTAACTACGGTCAATAGGGCTCTGGTTCAAACTAGTGCACTATGGATTGTTATGTCCCAAATGGCACCCTAATCTGTATATAGTACACTACTTTTAACTACGGTCAATAGGGCTCTGGTTCAAAGTAGTGCACTATGGAATGTGTGTCCCAAATGGCACCCTAATCTCTTTTTCACTGCCTTTTTTGTTGTTGTTGCTCGCACTGTTTTTCATTTCTGATTGATTGATAAATCCCCTGTATCGTGATGGATTAGGTAGTTACCACTCTGCATGTTGTGGCGCTACTGACAGCTGTTCAGTACGGAGAGAGAACTCACACCCAGGCTCTACTCGCCTGACCCACCAGGCTCTGAAATGGCAGTCTGATCTCTGTTCCACTACTCTTAACCAGGGGTCTATAGCGTTCTGGTCAAAACTAGTGCTCTATATAGGGAGGTGGGGGCCATTTGGTTCACAGCCTGATCTCTGTTCCACTACTCTTAACCAGGGGTCTATAGCGCTCTGGTCAAAACTAGTGCTCTATATAGGGGGATGGGGGCCATTTGGTTCACAGCCTGATCTCTGTTCCACTACTCTTAACCAGGGGTCTATAGCGTTCTGGTCAAAACTAGTGCTCTATATAGGGGGATGGGGGGCCATTTGGTTCACAGCCTGATCTCAGTTCCACTACTCTTAACCAGGGGTCTATAGCGCTATGGTCAAAACTAGTGCTCTATATAGGGGGATGGGGGCCATTTGGTTCACAGCCTGATCACTGTTCCACTACTCTTAACCAGGGGTCTATAGCGCTCTGGTCAAAACTAGTGCTCTATATAGGGGGATGGGGGCCATTTGGTTCACAGCCGGGGTCTGTGTTCCATGAGGATCAACGTTTATAGAATATTCATCTAGAAATACACTATCTAGATTTGATGCGCTTCTTTGTTCTATAGAAGAGGGAATCGTGTCATGGTGTGGGTGTGTATTTTCTACGTTGTATCATCCTGAACAGGCTCGTTGTTCCACGACCTCCTAGTTACTGTCACCGAGTCTGAAATCTTTCCCCTCACTGTGTCTGTTACCGGTGCCAAACCGGTTTAGTTTTAACCGTAAAAATGTTGCCTCTGTGTCCCGTTCATCGTGAACCATCATTAAGTGTCTCTTAACCCCCCCCCCCCCCCACCCCCCAATGCCACTTGACTGATTCTAGTGTAACACTGTCCTGGTGCTGTAGTAGGATTTTAAATGTAGTTTAAATAACTTCCTTTTTAAAAAATATATGTATAAAGTTAAAGCCCCTCCCCTCTAATTTTATAGATCCTGCTAGAACCTTCTCTGATGATGTGTCCTAAATGGCTCCCTGTGTAGTGCAGTGTACTAGAAAGGGAATAGGGCCCTGTGTAGTGCAGTGTACTAGAAAGGGAATAGGAAGCCATTTTGTGAAACAACAAGAGGTGGTTTTTTTGGCGTGGTTGGTCTTTTCCCTACAACAGACAGACAGTCTAGTGGCATTATTACTTTTGTATGGAATACTTTTTGTTGTTGTGGCGTTTAAATGTCTTTATTTTTGCTGTCTTTACTTTCCCCTCGTTGTTACGTCCTCCCCTGCAACTGTGTCAAATATTGTATCGATGCAAAACGTGTCAACGTTAAAGAATACGCTGTTTTTGTATGAAAAAATGTCTAAACAAATATTTCCTTATGAACAGGAACAATTAAAGAATGTTTCTTAGTAATCCAGTGTTTTTCCTTTTTCATCTATTTAGTAGTGTTCTCTATATCCACGGCAACGTTACAGTACTGAATAGATCCTACAGCGACGGCTGAGACGTAACGTTGCCGTGGATACAGAACAGTACTAAATAGATCCTACAGCGACGGCTGAGACATTCTATATCCACGGCAACGTTACAGTACTAAATAGATCCGACACCGATGGCTGAGATGGTCTATATCCACGGCAACGTTACAGTACTGAATAGATCCTACACCGATGGCTGAGATGTAACGTTGCCATGGATACAGAACAGTACTAAATAGATCCGACAGCGACGGCTGAGATGTAACCTTGCCGTGGATATAGAATGTCTCAGCTGTCGGTGTAGGATCTATTTAGTACTGTTCTATATCCACGGCAATGTCACGTCTCAGCTGTCGGTGTAGGATCTTTTTAGTACTGTTCTATATCCACGGCAACGTCTCAGCTGTCGGTGTAGGATCTACTTAGTACTGTTCTATATCCACGGCAACGTCTCAGCTGTCGGTGTAGGATCTATTTAGTACTGTTCTATATCCACGGCAACGTCACGTCTCAGCTTGTCGGTGTGGGCGTTTTCTTATTGTTCAGTTTTTGTGGGGTTTTTTTTCCAACACAAACATGTATAGACAGATCCACATCACCTAATGTCTTGACAATTATAATCAAACCTTAAGGTATCATGTGTTTATTAGAAATGAGCTCCGGTCAGTTTATCCTTCAATTTCTAGTAGTGGAAGATGTTTTTTCTAAATGTCTTGTCAGTTTGCCTGTGCAGTGCCAACCCTGGTCATGGATATGATGGCGCAGACCTGATCACAATTTAAATGTTTCTTACGTCGCTGCCAATGAAGGCGCCCAACTGCCTGGCACTTCAGGCTAGAACGCCAGGAGCAATTATATCTGGACAGTGTTAGTCTGAATGACGTGTATATAATTATACAACTGCCTGGCACTTCAGGCTAGAAAGCCAGAAGCAATTATATATGGACAGTGTTAGTCTGAATGACATGTGTATATAATTATACAACTGCCTGGCACTTCAGGCTAGAAAGCCAGGAGGAATTATATCTGGACAGTGTTAGTCTGAATGACATGTATATAATTATCTAACTGCACCTCCAATCAAATTCAAATCAAATGTATTTATATAGCCCTTTGTACATCAGCTGATATCTCAGTGTTCTACAGAAACCCAGCCTAAAACCCCAAACAGCAAGCAATGCAGGTGTAGAAGCACGGTGGCTAGGAAAAACTCCCTAGAAAGGCCAAAACCTAGGAAGAAACCTAAAGAGGAGCCAGGCTATTTGGGGTGGCCAGTTAATAATATGAATAATTTTAAATTAATAATTATTAATAATAATAATCACAGGCAGAACGGTTGAAACTGGAGCAGCAGCTCGGCCAGGTGGACTGTGGACAGCAAGGAGTCACCATGCCAGGTAGTCCTGATGTCCATATTACAGCAGAGCCAGAGATGATCAAAACTCTCCACTGACCAGACAGTCAAATAACTGAAGACAAAAACTACAACATCAGAATTCAGTTCAAATAAGTTTACTGTCACAGTTTCCATTATGTTTTTCCATAAGACTCAACAGCCTTTTGAAACACACAACATTCCTCAATATCATCTGCCAAAGTATATACACTTAGGCCTAGATTCAATGAGATCATCAACCGACATAGCGGATGTTTTGGTGGCGTCTGAGGGGGAACTGTTGGAGCTGTCGACTATACATAGAAAGAATACACTCAGATTTAAAAATCATTAGACTGGCTGTAGATTACATCACATTTCAGTGTTCTGTTGCCATGTCTATTTCAGTGTTCTGTTGCCATGTCTAGGCAACAGGGCTGCATGGGATTTCTGTGACTGTGCAAAACCGATTTGAGGTATAATGCCAGGAGCCGCTTATGGATTTGACAGCTCTAGTGCAGTTCTACCTCCGACACCACTAAAGTGGATCTGATCGAAATAGAGCCCTAAAAATGTAGAACAAAAAAAATGATTTGCTATACACCACTGTGAAACATGTCAATATACTGTAAGTTCATTGAGTCTCTTAGGTATGTGTGTGGTGGAGGGGCGCTTGTTTCTTGGTGTGTAACTAAAGAGTTGTGGAAATGTTATCTTGAAGGACAAAGAACAGTCAATCAATAAATTAATCAATTTTTAAATCCATTGGTTGTAAACGGTAGCTGTGTAAAATGCTATGGGCAGCTTTCTGTTGCCATGTCTATGAATTTGAGGTTGTTTTCCCCCATTCCCATCCCTTAGCCTTCTGTTGCCATGTCTATGAATTTGAGGTTGGTTTCCCCCATTCCCATCCCTCAGCTTGTTTATACCGAAGATGGAGTGTTGATCTCATCATCTTGGTGTTTTCAACCAAATGATCTTTGTCTTGGTCTGAGTCTTTATAAAGAGGTCTGGTCTTGGTCTTAGTATTCCAGGCTTGGTCTGAGTCTTTATAAAGAGGTCTGAGTCTCTCCTGTCTTGGTCGGAGTCTTTATAAAGAGGTCCAGTCTTGGTCTGAGTCTTTATAAAGAGGTCTTGTCTTGGTCTGAGTCTTTAAAAAGAGGTCCAGTATTGGTCTGAGTCTTTATGAAGAGGTCTGAGTCTCTCCAGTCTTGATCTGAGTCTTTATAAAGAGGTCCAGGCTTGGTCTGAGTCTTTATAAAGAGGTCCAGTCTTGGTCTTGGTCAGAGTCTGAGTCAGTATTAGAGTGTTGCGGGTCTTGACTCCATCGCTGCAGTATACCGGACCAATAGGGGGCGCTGTCTCTCCGGTGTGTCTTCTGGTGTTTCGTAAGAGCTCTTTTCTCTGAGAAACACTTGCCACAGTCAGGGCATTGGTACGGCTTTGCTCGAGGGCTCCGGTCTTGACTCAATCTCTGTTTTTTACCAGGCAAAGAGAAAGCAGAGTTGTGTGCCCCTGACCCGTGTGTGTTGCTGTGTGTCTCTGTTCCGTGTGTGTTGCGCTGGTGTTTCTTCATGGCTTTCTTTTCAGTGAAACGCTTCCCGCAGTCGGGGCACTGGTACGGTTTCTCTCCGGTGTGCGTTAGTATGTGTGTTTTCAGCGTATTTGACTGAGAGAAACTCTTGTCGCAGTAAGTGCAGTGGTACGGTTTCTCACCCGAGTGTATTAGGCGGTGCCGTATTAAAGATGCACCATGCGAAAACTTCATGTCGCAGACGGAGCATTGGAAAGGTTTATCTCCCGTGTGCACCGTCTGGTGACGTTTCATGTATGACTTCTCAGTGAAGCGTTTGTCGCAATGGGAGCATTGGTAAGGCTTCTCTCCTGTGTGCTTTCGCTCGTGGATTACCAATCTATGCTTTGAATTGAATTCCTGGCCGCAAGTAAGGCACAGGAACGGATTCTTCTCTCTTACTTCCTTGTTCGTTTTTTGATGCTTGGTTCTCTGATGATTTGACAAGGCCTGAACCACCCTGAAGGTCTTCCCGCAGTCGGGGCAGAGGTGCTGTTTCTCCTCGTGGGTCACCACATGTTTCTTCAGCGCTCCAGATTCCATGAAACCTTTTCCACAGACAGAGCAGACGTGCGGCTTCGCTACTTGCTCTCCGTGCTGCGTTTTCTGATGTCTTCTCAAAGCTGAGTGGAAGCCGAAGCTCTTGCCGCAGTCGGCGCAGAGGTGAGGTTTCTCTCCAGTGTGGGTCCGCAGGTGAGTCTCTAACCCTGCCTTAGAAGCCAGCCTCTTCCCACATTCAGGGCATGGCTCAGAGACCTGTGTCTTGCCTACCTTCTCTCCTTTATGTCTTCTAACATGTGTTCTAAGATTCGAAGAGTCGTTAAATTGCTTCCCGCAAAGGGGGCAAATGAAGGGTTTCTCCCCAGTGTGCATACGAAGGTGCCTTTGATAACTACTTGAGTGAGAGAAGCGTTTGTGGCATTGGGAGCAGCGAAATGGTTTCTCCCCGGTATGCGTTCTCTGGTGGCTTGTCAGCCTTTCCTTTGTTGGGAAATGGCGCTTGCATTCAGGGCATTGGAATTGGTCTCTGTTTAAACGATGCAATTTGGAATGATTCGTTAAGGTAAATAAGGATGCAAAAGTCTTTCCACAATCAGAACAGAGGTGAGGTTTCTCTTCCGAATGGATGGCTTGATGTTTTATTAAGTATCCAGAATCTCTAAAGCCTTTCCCACAGACAGAGCACATGTGGGGCTTCGCACTACCTGCTGCGTGAAGTGCCTGATGTCTTTTCAGAGACGACTGAAAAGAGAAACTCTTCCCACAGTCAGCACAGAGGTGAGGTTTCTCTCCAGTGTGGGTTCTTTGATGGGACCTCAAGGCTCCTGGTTGATTAAAGACTTTCCCACACACTGAACATTCGTGCCGTTTCACTCCTCCGTGCTCTGCATGACTAAGTTTCTGATGTTTGGTCAAGGAGGGACGGAAAGCAAAGCTCTTCCCACAGTCGGGGCAGACGTGAGGTTTCTCTACAGTGTGGGTCTTCAGGTGAATGTTTAGTCTTGTCTTGGTTGACAACTTCTTCCCACAGTGAGAACATGGATGAAGGACTGGCTTCTTTACGGTCTCCTCCTGTTCTGAAGAACCAACATTGTTTTCGGAAGGTTTCTCTTTGGAATGCTCTCCGGAGTGAGTTCTTTTCATGTGTTTCTTCAAGTTTCCTGGATCATTAAAAGGCTTGCCACAACGAGGGCAAATGTATGGTTTCTCCCCAGTATGAGTTCTCAGATGCCTCTTAAGACTAGACAATTCCTTGAATCCCTTCCCGCAGTCAGAGCACTGGTGAGGTTTCTCTCCTGTGTGGGTTACCAGGTGCTCCTCCAAAGCCTTCTTTGTGGGAAACTTCTCCCCACAGTGAGGACATGGTTCACGGTAGAGCCTCTCCACACCCAACATCTCTCCTGGGTGAGCTCTCCTGATGTGTTTCTTCAAGTTTCCTGGATCATTGAAACCTTTCTTACAACGATGGCAAACGTACGGTTTCTCTCCAGTGTGAGTTAGCAGATGTCTCCTAAGACTGGAATGTGTACTGAATGTCTTTCCGCATTCAGAGCATGTGGTTTCAGAAACATGACATTTCTCTCCAGTATGAGTTAGCAGATGCCTGGTAAGGCTGGAAAATGTACTGAATACTTTTCCACATTCAGCGCATATATTTTTCTGTTTCTCTCCAGTGTGAGTAAGCAGATGTCGCTCCAGAATGTCTTTTGTGGCAAGACTCTTCCCACACTGAGCACAGGAGTGGGTTTTCTTGGAGGTTTTCTGCCCCGGTGGTTTCCTGCAGTCCATCAGCTGCACAGACACCCTCTTCAGACCCCAAATTAAGGCGGTACCGGGAGAGGCACGACACAGGGTCTTCGGTGGGCGACGTTTGTCCTAGAAATCACAAAAAGAGACTAAATTAATCAGGATGGGAAACCCTCTCCTACCTGTCAATGAACTTTGAAGTCTTTCAATTCTTCTCATCCTCAATTACTCAACCTCCTCCTCCTCAATAAAGGAGAACGTCTAAGAGGAAGAACATCCAATATTCTCCCAAGGCCTTGCAGGAATCAATGAAAGCATTGAGAAACAAACTAAATACTCACTTTTTGACTGTGAAAAATAAATACTCACTTTTGGACTGGAAAAATAAATACTCACTTTCTGTTCTGGTGTATGCTTCTCTGGAGATACCTCCACCTCCAGCCCATCCCTGACCTCCCTGTCCAATTCTTCATCGCAGTCTGCAGCATCACAATCATCGGACTGGCTGGGACTCGTGGAGTCTGCCTCCAGCCCATTGTTAGGCAACCAATCCGTGTCCCCTGCGTCACAGTCTGCAGCGTCATTATCATCATCAGATTGGCTGGGACTCATGGGCTCCACCTCCAACCTGTTGCTAGGTAACCCAGCCCCTCCCTCTCCATCGCAGTCTACAGGATCATCTTCATCGGCTTTGCTGGGACTCACGGGTGCACCACTAGCATCCTCCAGCATCCTTCTGATGTCCTCCTTCAGTTGAACTAACCAAGACATTCCCTGCTCCACCGATTTCATTGAATCAGTATTGTCCCACATTTCCTCCATGATTTTACGCCGCAACGAGCGGTGATCGATTCCTTTAACTTCGGATGCATCTTGGCCATAACGTTCACAAAGGGAGCGTAAATTGTCCTCAGTTAAATTCCATAAACTCTTTTCGATTTCATCCATCAATGTTCCCTTCTTTTGACTCATATTGTCTGTCGAGTTAGAATGTTTCTTGGTAAAAAAAACAGCAATAATACATAAAAACCTAGTTATTGAATGGAGCTGTCACAAGTTTGATGTGTCTCTCCTCCCGCTGGGCACAGACGTCAATTCAAGGTCTATTCCATGCTGGTTCAAAGTAATTTAATTAAAATGATGTGAAAACAACGCCGATTCAATCAGTTTGTGCCAAGAGGGCTGTGTTTATTCACAAGTCTTCTACAACTGGAGTCTCATAACACCAGATCGTGTATAGGTCACCTGTGTACATAGGAGGATATGGAGTGAAACAACTGTTTGTACCATTCAATATCTACATGTATATTTCGATTCTATTTTTGTCAAGTGTGTCAAATATGTACCTTTTTGTATAATGAATTTGTATCTTTAGTTAATAGAACAATATCAGTGACACATTTATTTACCGATTTAATGACATTCCAATGTTCCCATGAGGGATTTTATTTTGAAGGATCCAACCCGGAAGCATTATTCCGCTAGCTAACAGGCTAAGAAAAGAGGAACATCCAAGTACAACAGTTAACTAATTGATTATGCACAGCTACAATCGATCTGCATGTAGCTAGCTACCAGTCAGCAGAAAACAATACTTGTATTATCATATCGACTCAATTTGAGCACAGCTTCAAATTAGTTAGCAGGAGCAATTAGCTAGCTACCAAGCTAAACAGAGCAGGTAGCTAGCCAAGCTAACGGTTATACAAACCTATCAACTAATTACAACGTTTAGACGACCTTTATGACTGTTGGTAGATACCTAATACTTAACTTACCAGCTCGATTTAAGAAAAAATATTTCCCTGTATTTAGCAGTGTAATATTAGCTAGCTAGCTTTTCAAACGCGACCTGTTCACGTTCGAGGAGAAAAGAAACAAAGGGGCGGGGACAACAAAGTACGGAGGCTGAGAAAGGACATGACATGAGAGGAGAGCAGTGGTTCTCAACCAGGGGTACTAGGACCACTCCTGCGTTGTCTTGGCTGCGCGCTCAGGGTCGTTGTCCGGTTGGAAGGTGAACCTTCGCCCCAGTCTGAGCTCATGAGTGCTCTGGAGCAGGTTTTCATCAAGGATCTCTCTGTACTTTGCCTCGAGCCTGACTAGTCTACCAGTCCCTGCCGCTGAAAAACTTGCCCACAGCATGATGCTGCCACCCTCATGCTTCACCGTAGGGATGGTGCCAGGTTTCCTCCAGACGTAATACTTGGCATTTAAGCCAAAGAGTTCATTCTTGGTTTCATCAGACAAGATAATCTCGTTGCCTTTTGTCTGTCATGTGCCTTTTTACTGAGGAGCTGCTTCTGTCTGGCCACTCCACCATAAAGGCCTGATTTAGCAGAGTGCTGCAGAGATGGTTGTCCTTCTGAAAGTTTCTCCCATCTTCCACAGAGGAACTCTGGAGCTCTGTCAGAGTGACCATCAGGTTCCTTTGTCACCTCCCTGACCAACGCCCTTCTCCCCCAATTGCTCAGTTTGGCTGGACGACCAGCTTTAGGAAGAGTCTTGGTGGTTCCAAACTTCTTCCATTTAAGAATGATGGAGGCCACTGTGTTCTTGGGGACCTTCAGTGCTGCAGACATTTTTTGGTTCCCTTCCCCAATCCACCTTGTGACCACAGGTGGACTCCAATCAAGTTGTAGATACATCTGAAGGACGAGCAATGGAAACAGGATGCACCCCGAGCTCAATTTAGAGTCTCATAGCAAAGGGTCTTAATACGTATGTAAATACTGTATTTCTGTTTTTGCTTAGTCATTATGGGGTATTGTGATGTCATTATGGGGTATTGTGTGTAGATTGATAAGGAAAACAATTTATTCAATCCATTTTATAATAAGGTAATGTAACACATAATGTAACACAATGTGGAGAAAATCAAGGGGTCTGAATACTTTCCGAATGCATTGTATATATATATATATATGCTTAGATTACCAGTAAAATGACATGTACTGAATGATATTGTGAAACATACTGAAGATAACAGGGAGACTGTAAATATTTGGATTTGAAAGGATTTTTGAACTTTGCACAGACAAAAACATCCCATAACGATATTTCTCCGTTGTCCCATTATCACTACTTTTGACTTAATAGCATTCCTTTAATGGGCAACTCAACCACCTGGCAGAGCATATTTTTAAAGAGTTGTTTTACAATTTTAATTTAATCATCCTTAAATTACATTACAACCTTGTAATTTCCCTTCTTTATACATACACAATTAGTACAAAAACATTTGTGGTAAATGAGGTTTGGTTTTGCTCACGTTCACTTCCTGGTTTTCAACCATGGGGTGTTTTAAAAATATCTGAGTCTGATAAATAGCATTGTTTGTTTGAGATGATAAAATATGCCAAACAAAATGCATATGTTTAATTTAATAAAAAAGGTGCTGTTCAAATGATCTCAACTGCAGGTTTGAGCTGCCTGCCTGTTAAAGGGTCCCTAGCAACAATGAACGCGGCCTCAGGATACGCGCTTTCCAGTTTTCAAATAGTCCAGTGTCGTTCCTTGAGAGTCGTTGCGGCGTCGGCTCGGGGAGGGGATACACGGCAGTGACGATGACCAAATAAAACCATTTTCATTAACCATTTTCATTAAGTGATGCAGTCGGTATGTGAGGTATTTCAGAAGCACTTGAGTTCCTGTACAAACAACAACTCCTTTATTTAACTAGGCAAGTCAGTTAAGAACACATTTCAATTCAATGATGGCCTAGGAATAGTGTGTTAACTGCCTTGTTCAGGGACAGAACGACAGATTTGTACCTTGTCAGCTCGGGGATTTGAACTTGCAACCTTTAAAGGTACTACATCCAACGCTCTAACCACTAGGCTACCCTGCCGCCCCCATGAGTTGTAAATCATGAAACAAACCCTTCCGCCTCATTTTTAATAAGAGAAAACTCATTTCATACATACGGTATTCTATTCAACTATTGCTGTACATATACTATTCTATCCTACGAATTCTACAGATATACAAAATGTTCTTTCCACATACTGTCCATAATATCTATACATCACATATACATCTTGCTCTTTTACTTTTAGATTCATGTGTATTACTGTTAGATATTACTACACTGTTGGAGCTAGGAACACAAGCATTTTGCTACACCCACAATAACGTCTGCTGAATATGTGACCAATAAAATGTGATTAGATTTTTCCTGGGGAATTCTTTCTTCCTGTCGGAGCGATGGAGACAATATATCCAGAGAGAGACACTATTCCGTAAAACAGAGTATGTTACAGTCCCTGATGTCTCTCTGGAAGGAGATCCTCGCCCTGAGCTTGTCTACTTTATTGTCCAGGGACTGAACGTTAACGAGTAATGTACTCTGAAGCGGTGGATGGTATGCACGCCACCTGTGTCTGTGTCCTTCTCCGGCGTCAGTGTTTTGGTGCAGCTCCCGGGATGAAAATAATTACCTGTCTCAGAAAAGAATCCAGGTCAAGAAGTCAAATTCATGCTCATCTAATATCCCAAAGTTATTTTCGGCTGTAGATAATACAAAAAAATGTTCTGAGCAAATAATGTTACAAATAACACACAAAAATAAAAATATTGCAAAGTTAGAAGCTCATAGCTTTTCCTGGTTAAATAAATAAAATAGCCAACTATGAGCTAGGTTGACCATGTCTGCTGGCGCCATCTTGTGTCAACAGTTATGTAAACCTAGCTACCAAATACATCATGTGGATGACCCCTTTATTGGTAGATGCTTTACTCACCAGCTCGATTTTAACGCTGTTGTCTTGTAGCTAGCTTTTCTTCTTCTATGGTATTATGGCGGTCCGCAAACAAACAGAGGTGCACGCCACCACCTACTGTGTGCGATGAAAACAAAAAGATCTCACAAAACAGGAGCATTGTGGGAGTTGGGGGTGTGGGGAGAAATCCATACAGACTACCAACGAACGGCAACAACAAAAAACTGAACAAAAACATCCTATTTTATTCTGTTAAAAACAGCAAAGCCAATCCCTACTGAGGCTCAGGAACCTGGGAGGGTGGAAAATCTTCCGTACCTGCCAGTAGCATTTTTAGGTCTTCAGCTATGAACTCTCGCGAACCCAGCAACTTTTCTGCTGCAGCCACAATATGTCCAGTTTTTTTCGATTCTTGTGCTGTACAATTATTTACTGGGGCAACGAGCATAAAATACACCTTTTTCCACACACATCGTCCCCGGTTCTCTCGACTGACAAACATTCTCAATGTATACCTTACCTAGCCAAGCTTCACATGTAGGGAGGTGAATGCATACCTTACCTTACCTAGCCTAGCTTCACATGTAGGGAGGTAAATGGATACCTTACCTAGCCTAGCTTCATATGTAGGGAGGTGACTGGATACCTTACCTAGCCTAGCTTCACATGTAGGGAGGTAAATGGATACCTTACCTAGCCTAGCTTCACATGTAGGGAGGTGAATGGATACCTTCCCTAGCCTAGCTTCACATGTAGGGAGGTAAATGGATACCTTACCTAGCCTAGCTTCACATGAAGGCAGGTGAATGCATACCTTACCTAGCTTCACATGTAGGCAGGTGAATGCATACCTTACCTAGCCTAGCTTCACATGTAGGGAGGTGAATGCATACCTTACCTAGCCTAGCTTCACATGTAGGGAGGTGAATGCATACCTTACCTAGCCTAGCTTCACTTGTAGGGAGGTGAATGCATACCTTACCGTGCCTGGCTTCACATGTAGGGAGGTGACTGCATACCTTACCTAGCCTAGCTTCACATGTAGGGAGATGCTCTTTATCAAAAAAACAATAGAACCATAGACTTTCTTCTTTTTCCTCCGTTCCAATCATCATCTCAGGCAACGGGCACCAACTACACCTTAGATTATTTTCTTGAGGTATTCATTCTCAACTGCCATAGACACCCCGGAGATGACTTGAGGTATTCATTCTCAACTGCCATAGACACCACAGAGATGACTTGGGGTATTCAGCATCAGCTGCCACAGACATCCCGGAGATGACTTGAGGTATTCAGCATCAACTGCCATAGACACCCCGGAGATGACTTGAGGTATTCATTCTCAACTGCCATAGACACCCCGGAGATGACTTGAGGTATTCATTCTCAACTGCCAAAGACACCCTGGAGATGACTTGAGGTATTCATTCTCAACTGCCATAGACACCCTGGAGATGACTTGGGGTATTCATTCTCAACAGCCATAGACACCCCGGAGATGACTTGAGGTATTCATTCTCAACTGCCATAGACACCCCGGAGATGACTTGAGGTATTCATTCTCAACTGCCATAGACACCCCGGAGATGATTCCTTTAACAGGGAACCTACTCTGACGTTCAAAGCACGTTACTTTGGAATTTGCGATGGTTGCGAGTCCTAGTGGAATTTTATTGTTCTTTACAAATACAATGAATCAGAACCAGCTCACTTCTTGTCAGCCTGGCCGCATAGATTAGAAGTAACATAGTGAACGTAAATCCGGGGACACTCAAATGAGTATGATATGTTACGTTTTGGTATGGCTACATAAGACAGGATACTTAAGGCAAAAATGTACGCAAACATCTAGCAACTCAAAGGCTGCGTGTTCGAATTTCATCACAGACAACTTCAGCATTTTAGCAACTTCGCATGTTAGCTAATAACCCTTACCTAACCTTAAAGGGTTAGGTTAAAAGGTTATGAAATTGGAATTCGTAGTGTATCATACATTTTGCAAATGTATCCCATATCGTGCAAATGAACATTTTTAACATATTGCACTGATTTCCATTTGGAACATATCGTACGGATTTTAATTTGTGACATATCGTAAGAAATGGATAACGGACATCCACAAATTAATATGCACCATATCATACTAATTGGACTATGTTACGTCTACCCATGAGTCCAGGTTGCATCTGGTCACTCTGATTGACTCCACTTTTCATGTACAACAGGGATGAGCAACTGGTGGCCCATCAATTTCCAAAACAAATGTTTTTATTTAAGATTTTTTTTTTGGGGGGGGGGGGGGGGACTCAGTCGGTATCAACTTACTGTTGAGAGTTAGAATAGTAGAATACACAAGGTGACATTTCAATATTTTATAGACATTTTATAAACTCTGCAGTTTCTCTTGTTATGTCAGTCCCCCAATTAGTCCATGTCAGCTTACATTTTTTAGATCAGTAAATTAGTCTAACCTGCTATATAAACTTCTTGTATACGTGGGTCAATTACTGACCGCTGGGCCCCCCATTGATTTTGTTAGTCACTCAAATATTATATTAAAAACAGCAAACATTTATCTCCACCCTATGGTAAAATGTGTAGAAGGAAATTTGCTGTAAAATTGCTGTAAAAAACCCCACAAAAAGTGGTTTTCTCTGTCCCATAGCAAAATGAGTAGAATTCCATGTAATTAGATATCAAATTGCAAAATCTTCTCGCACCCCCATCCAAGTGGGCCCCACCCCCCATCCAAGTGGGCCCCACCCCCCATCCAAGTGGGCCCCACCCCCCATCCAAGTGGGCCCCACCCCCCATCCAAGTGGGCCCCACCCCCATCCAAGTGGGCCCCACCCCCATCCAAGTGGGCCCCACCCCCATCCAAGAGTGCCCCACACCCATCCAAGTGGGCCCCACCCCCATCCAAGTGGCCCCCACCCCCCATCCAAGTGGCCCCCACCCCCCATCCAAGTGGCCCCCACCCCCCATCCAAGTGGCCCCCACCCCCCATCCAAGTGGCCCCCACCCCCCATCCAAGTGGCCCAGAACATCGTTACAGTCTCCAATCTTTCCAGTCTCTCTCCTACTGACGACACTGTATCAGTCTCTCTCCTACTGACCACACCGTATCAATCTCTCTCCTACTGACCACAGTGTATCAGTCTCTCTCCTACTGACCACAGTGTATCAGTCTCTCTCCTACTGACCACAGTGTATCAGTCTCTCTCCTACTGACCACAGTGTATCAGTCTCTCTCCTACTGACCACAGTGTATAAGTCTCTCTCCTACTGACCACAGTGTATCAGTCTCTCTCCTACTGACCACACTGTAACCACATCTTCCTGTTGGATCACATTTAAAAGAGGTGAGATGAGACAACGAATGATAATATCCTCATTGAGGACATGGATACGGTTTACATTGCATCATGGCTAAATAAAACATAACATTACTCAGTAGGATGATTTGAGTTAATACACATGAATGATCTGTTTGATCCACTTTGGGTAATAGCCCATGTAATGATGATACATCTCAGAAAGGAGTGTTCAGTTTGCTGGCGATTTTCACTAGTTTGTTTAGAATGTTTATGATTGAGCAATTTGCCAAAACCAGCAAATTAATGCAATAGCATTATTGAAATATCAATATATAAATCCATGTTTCTATCCACTTGAAACCACTTTAGCTTCCAGAGGATTCATCTATACAGCTAAACATACGAAAATAAACATCACCATTCAAGACCAGAAAATGTTCTGAGCTCAAATTCATGACTGTATCCAAACCAGACTCACAATTGGGGCCAAGTGGAGAAAAAAACCCCCCATTATTTTCAAAAGCACATGTTTATTTTAAAACATTCTCAAACCTTCAGATCAAAATGAAACAATAAGGGGTGCTGTCGCTCCCGTGTGCCTTCTAGTTTTGGGTCTCCGGTCTTGACTCAATCTCTATGAGAAAGCAGCGTGTTGCTGTGTGCTCCTGTCCCGTGTGTGTCGCGTTGGTGTTTCTTAATGACTTTCTTTTCAGTGAAACCCTTCCCACAGTCGGGGCACTGGTACGGTTTCTCTCCGGTGTGGGTTAGTATGTGCGTTTTCAGCGTGTTCGACTGAGAGAAACTCTTGTCGCAGTAAGTGCAGTGGTGCGGTTTGTGACCCGAGTGTATTAGCCGGTGCCGTATTAAAGAGGCGACTTGAGAGAACTTCATGTCGCAGACGGAGCATTGGAATGGTTTCTCTCCTGTGTGCACTGTCTGGTGACGTCTCATGTTAGTCTTATCAGCGAAGCACCTGCCACACAGAGAGCATTGGTAAGGTTTCTCTCCTGTGTGCTTTCTCTCGTGGATTACCAATCTATGCTTCGAATTGAATTCCTGGCCGCAAGTAAGACAGAGGTATGAATTGTTTTCTCTTACTTGCTCATTTGTTTTCTGATGCTTGGTTCTCTGATGAATCGACAAGGCCTGAAGTACCCTAAAACTCTTCCCGCAATCGGAGCAAAGGTGCTGTTTCTCCTCGTGGGTCACCACATGTTTCTTCAGCGCTCCAGACTCCACAAAGCCTTTCCCACAGACAGAACAGACGTGCGGCTTCGCTACTTGCTCTCTGTGCTGCGTTTTCTGATGTCTTCTCAAGGCGGAGAGGAAGGTAAATCGCTTGCCGCAGTTGGCACAGAGGTGAGGTTTCTCTCCAGTGTGGATCCGCAGGTGGGTCTCTAACCCTGCCTTAGAAGCCAGCCTCTTCCCACAGTGAGGGCAAGGCTCAGAGACCTGTGTCTTTCCTACCTTTTCTCCTTTATGTCTTCTAACATGTGTTCTAAGGTTTGAAGAGTCATTAAATCGCTTCCCACAGAGAGGACACACAAAGGGTTTTTCACCGGAGTGCATACGAAGGTGCCTTTGATAACTATTTGAATGAGAGAAGCGCTTGTGGCATTGGGAGCAGCAGAACGGTTTTTCACCAGTATGCGTCCTCCGGTGGCTTGTCAGCCTTTCCTTTGTTGGGAAATGGCGCTTACATTCAGGGCATTGGAATTGGTTTCCATCTAGACGATGTGATTTGGAATGATTTGTTAAGCTAAGGAAGGACGTGAAAGTTTTTCCGCAATTGGAGCAGAGGTGAGGTTTCTCTCCTGAATGGATGGATTGATGTTTTTTTAAGTATCCAGAATCTCTGAAGCCTTTCCCACAGACAGAGCACACGTGGGGCTTCGCACTGTCTCCTGCGTGGAGTACCTGATGTCTTCTCAGAGACGAACGAAAACAGAAACTCTTCCCACAGTCAGAGCAGAGGTGGGGTTTCTCTCCAGTGTGGGTTCTTTGATGGGACCTCAAGGCTCCTGGTTGATTAAAGACTTTCCCACACACTGAACATTCGTGCCGTTTCACTCCTCCGTGCTCTGAATGACAAAGTTTCTGATGTTTAGTGAAGGAGGGAAGGAAAGCAAAGCTCTTCCCGCAGTCGGGGCAGACATGAGGTTTCTCTCCAGTGTGGGTCTTCAGGTGAATCGTTAGTCTTGTTTTGGTTGACAACTTCTTACCACAGTGAGCACATGGATGAAGGACTTGTTTCTTCACGGCCCCATCATGTTCTGAGGAACCAACATTGTTTTCGGAAGGTTCCTCTTCAAAATGTTCTCCTGAGTGAGTTCTAAAGATGTGTTTCTTTAAGTTGCCTGGATCATTGAAATTCTTCCCACGAGGACAAACGTACGGTTTCTCTCCAGTGTGAGTTAGCAGATGTCTCCTAAGACTTGAATGTGTACTGAATGTCTTTTCGCATTCAGAGCATGTGGTTTCAGAAACATGACATTTCTCTCCAGTGTGAGTTTTCAGATGCCTGGTAAGGCTGGAAAATGTACTGAATACTTTTCCACATTCAGCGCATATATTTTTCTGTTTCTCTCCAGTGTGAGTTAGCAGATGTCGCTCCAGAATGTCTTTTGTGGCAAAACTCTTCCCGCCTTGAGGACAGGAGTGGGTTTTCTTGGAGGTTTTCTGCCCCGGTGTTTTCCTGCAGTCCATCAGCTGCACAGACACCCTCTTCAGACCCCAAATTAAGGCGGTACTTGGAGAGGCACGACACAGGTTCTTCAGGAGAGTGGAGGGGGGCGGGAGAGACGTGTCCTGTAAATCACAAAAATAGAGACGGAATTAATCAGGATGGGAAATGCTCCTCTACCTGTCAATTAATTTTGAAGTCTTTAAATTCCCCTCATCCCCGATTACGTAAGGTCAAGAGGAGGAACCTCAGATATTCTCCTCCAATATATTTTATAGAAGGAAGTTGAGGAATCAATGAAGGACTGTTGAGAAACACTTTGACTGGGATAATAAATACTCCCTTTCCGACTGGGATAATAAATACTCCCTTTCCGGCTGGGACAATAAATACTCCCTTTCCGACTGGGACAATAAATACTCCCTTTCCTACTGGGATAATAAATACTCCCTTTCCGACTGGGACAATAAATACTCCCTTTCCGACTGGGATAATAAATACTCCCTTTCCGACTGGGACAATAAATACTCCCTTTCCGACTGGGATAATAAATACTCCCTTTCCTACTGGGACAATAAATACTCCCTTTCCTACTGGGATAATAAATACTCCCTTTCCTACTGGGATAATAAATACTCCCTTTCCGACTGGGACAATAAATACTCCCTTTCCGACTGGGACAATAAATACTCCCTTTCCTACTGGGACAATAAATACTCCCTTTCCTACTGGGACAATAAATACTCCCTTTCCGACTGGGACAATAAATACTCCCTTTCTGACTGTGATAATAAATACTCCCTTTCCGACTGGGATAATAAATAAATACTCCCTTTGCGACTGGGATAATAAATACTCCCTTTCCGACTGGGATAATAAATACTCCCTTTCCGACTGGGATAATAAATACTCCCTTTCCGACTGGGATAATAAATACTCCCTTTCCGACTGGGATAATAAATACTCCCTTTCCGACTGGGACAATAAATACTCCCTTTCCGACTGGGACAATAAATACTCCCTTTCCGACTGGGATAATAAATACTCCCTTTCCTACTGGGATAATAAATACTCCCTTTTCGACTGGGATAATAAATACTCCCTTTCCTACTGGGACAATAAATAAATAAATACTCCCTTTCCGACTGGGACATTAAATACTCCCTTTCCAACTGGGACATTAAATACTCCCTTTCTGACTGGGACATTAAATACTCCCTTTCTGACTGGGACAATAAATACTCCCTTTCCGACTGGGACAATAAATAAATACTCCCTTCCTGACTGGGACATTAAATACTCCCTTTCTTACTGGGAAAATAAATACTCCCTTTCTGACTGGGACATTAAATACTCCCTTTCCTACTGGGACAATAAATACTCCCTTTCCGACTGGGATAATAAATACTCCCTTTCCGACTGGGACATTAAATACTCCCTTTCCGACTGGGACATTAAATACTCCCTTTCCAACTGGGACATTAAATACTCCCTTTCTGACTGGGACATTAAATACTCCCTTTCTGACTGGGACAATAAATACTCCCTTTCCGACTGGGACAATAAATAAATACTCCCTTCCTGACTGGGACATTAAATACTCCCTTTCTTACTGGGAAAATAAATACTCCCTTTCTGACTGGGACATTAAATACTCCCTTTCCTACTGGGACAATAAATACTCCCTTTCTGACTGGGATAATAAATACTCCCTTTCCGACTGGGACATTAAATACTCCCTTTCCGACTGGGACAATAAATACTCCCTTTCCGACTGGGACAATAAATACTCCCTTTCCTTCTGGGATAATAAATACTCCCTTTCCGACTGGGATAATAAATACTCCCTTTCCGACTGGGATAATAAATACTCCCTTTCCGACTGGGACAATAAATACTCACGCCTCTCACTCTTTGCTCTAGTGTGTGCCTTTCTGGAGATAACTCCGCCTCCAGTCTGTTGCTAGGTAACCAATCCTTGTCTTTCACGTCGCAGTCTGCAGCGTCGTTGGATTGTCTGGGACTCATGGACTCCGCCTCCAACCCGTCGCTAGGTAACCCAGCCCCTCCCTCTCTGCTCCACTCTTCATCACAGTCTACAGCATCCTCAGCCTGGAGGGGACTCGAGGGTGCACTGCTAGCATCCTCCAGTATCCTTTGGATGTCCTCTTTCAGTTGGACTAACCAAGACATTCCCTGCTCCTCTGATTTCATTGAGTCCGTATTGTCCCACATTTCCTCCATGACTTTACGCCGCAACGAGCGGTGATCCATTGCTTTAAGTTCAGATCCATCATGTCCATGATGTTCACACAGGTAACGTAAATTGGCCTCAGTCAAATTCCATAAACTCTTCTCGATTTCATCCATCAACACTCCCTCCTCTCGATTCATTTTGTCCCCGCAGAGTTTGAACGTTTCTTGGTAAAAGGGAGCAATAACAACTGGTTATTGAATGGAGCTGCAACAAGTGTGAGGTGTCTCTTTCCTGTGTCAAATCAAATGTTATATTTTCACATGTGCCAAATACAACATGTGTTGAAACCTTACAGTGAAATGCTTACTGACAAGCCCTTGACACTCGTTTTTCTTAAAACTGCATTGTTGGTTAAGTAAAAAAATAGAGAACTCATATCTGGAGTTGTCATAACACCAGATCTTCTTCCTGTCACCAGAGCAGTGGAATCTCCTTGTGAGGTCCCCTGTGGAAGCTCCTTGTGAGGTCCCCTGTGGAAGCTCCTTGTGAGGTCCCCTGTGGAATCTCCTTGTGAGGTAACATGTGGAATCTCCTTGTGAGGTCCCCTGTGGAATCTCCTTGTGAGGTCCCCTGTGGAATCTCCTTGTGAGGTAACCTGTGGAATCTCCTTGTGAGGTCCCCTGTGGAATCTCCTTGTGAGGTCCCCTGTGGAATCTCCTTGTGAGGTAACCTGTGGAATCTCCTTGTGAGGTCCCCTGTGGAATCTCCTTGTGAGGTCCCCTGTGGAATCTCCTAGTGAGGTCCCCTGTGGAATCTCCTTGTGAGGTCCCCTGTGGAATCTCCTTGTGAGGTCACCTGTGGAATCTCCTTGTGAGGTCACCTGTGGAATCTCCTTGTGAGGTCCCCTGTGGAAACAGGAGAACATGGTGAGAGAAAAGAAACAACCGTTTTGACCATCTATGTAGATGTGTAGCGGGCATTCTGTTTGTGGAGTCTGTCAAATCAAAACATTTTCTACATTAGATTGTCAATCTTACATTTTTTTACTTAAAGTACCGATCAGCAGTTGAAACAATAACAAAGTGTGAACCCCGCCCCTGTTTTGATAAAAAGCGGCGGGATGGGGCAGGAGAAATCTAACCACTCTCAAATTCATTGACAGAGCTATAGATGCAAGGACTGACCATCCATGAAATCTAAATTACACAGTTTTAACTATATTTTGAGACTATACAGTGTTTGTTTACATTTATTTTGTTTACAAACAATCACCTGACCTCAAACCCAATTGAGATGGTTTGGGATGAGTTGGACCGCAGAGTGAAGAAAAAAAGCAGCCACCTTGTGCTCAGCATAGGGGGCAACTTCTTTAAGACTGTTGGAAAAGCATTCCTCATGAAGCTGGTTGAGAAAATGTTAAGTGGCTACTTTGAAGAATCTCAAATATAAAATATATTTTGATTTGTTTAACACTTTATGGTTACTACATGATTCCATATGTGTTATTTAATAGTTTTGATGTCTTCATTATTATTCTACAATGTAGAAAATAGTACAAATAAAGAAAAACCCTTGAATGATTCGGTGTGTCCAAACTTTTGACTGGTACTGTATGTTGTGAATTGCCCATCAGTTGAAAGGAAAGTGGGGGGGGTGTGGAAAGGGGTGGGTGTATGGAAAGGGGTGGGTGTGTAGAAAGGGGTGGGTGTGTAGAAAGGGGTGGGTGTGTGGAAAGGAAAGGGGTGGGTGTGTAGAAAGGGGTGGGTGTGTGGAAAGGGGTGGGTGTGTGGAAAGGGGTGGGTGTGTAGAAAGGGGTGGGTGTGTAGAAAGGGGTGGGCGTGTAGAAAGGAAAGGGGTGGGTGTGTGGAAAGGGGTGGGTGTGTGGAAAGGGGTGGGTGTGTAGAAAGGGGTGGGTGTGTAGAAAGGGGTGGGTGTGTAGAAAGGGGTGGGTGTGTAGAAAGGGGTGGGTGTGTAGAAAGGGGTGGGTGTGTAGAAAGGGGTGGGCGTGTAGAAAGGAAAGGGGTGGGTGTGTGGAAAGGGGTGGGTGTGTGGAAAGGGGTGGGTGTGTGGAAAGGGGTGGGTGTGTGGAAAGGGGTGGGTGTGCAGAAAGGGGTGGGTGTGTGGAAAGGAAAGGGGTGGGTGTGTAGAAAGGGGTGGGTGTGTGGAAAGGGGTGGGTGTGTGGAAAGGGGTGGGTGTGTAGAAAGGGGTGGGTGTGTAGAAAGGGGTGGGCGTGTAGAAAGGAAAGGGGTGGGTGTGTGGAAAGGGGTGGGTGTGTGGAAAGGGGTGGGTGTGTGGAAAGGGGTGGGTGTGTAGAAAGGGGTGGGTGTGTAGAAAGGGGTGGGCGTGTAGAAAGGGGTGGGCGTGTAGAAAGGAAAGGGGTGGGTGTGTGGAAAGGGGTGGGTGTGTGGAAAGGGGTGGGTGTGTGGAAAGGGGTGGGTGTGTAGAAAGGGGTGGGTGTGTAGAAAGGGGTGGGTGTGTAGAAAGGGGTGGGTGTGTGGAAAGGGGTGGGTGTGTAGAAAGGAAAGGGTGTGTAGAAAGGGGTGGGTGTGTGGAAAGGGGTGGGTGTATAGAAAGGGGTGGGTGTGTAGAAAGGAAAGGGGTGGGGTGGGTGTGTAGAAAGGGGTGGGTGTGTGGAAAGGGGTGGGTGTGTAGAAAGGGGTGGGTGTGTGGAAAGGGGTGGGTGTGTGGAAAGGGGTGGGTGTGTGGTAAGGAAAGGGGTGGGTGTGTAGAAAGGGGTGGGTGTGTGGAAAGGGGTGGGTGTGTAGTAAGGAAAGGGGTGGGTGTGTGGAAAGGGGTGGGTGTGTAGAAAGGGGTGGGTGTGTAGTAAGGAAAGGGGTGGGTGTGTAGAAAGGGGTGGGTGTGTAGAAAGAGGTGGGTGTGTAGAAAGGGGTGGGTGTGTAGAAAGGGGTGGGTGTGTGGAAAGGGGTGGGTGTGTGGAAAGGGGTGGGTGTGTGGAAAGGGGTGGGTGTGTGGAAAGGGGTGGGTGTGTAGAAAGGGGTGGGTGTGTAGAAAGGGGTGGGTGTGTGGAAAGGGGTGGGTGTGTGGAAAGGGGTGGGTGTGTAGTAAGGAAAGGGGTGGGTGTGTAGTAAGGAAAGGGGTGGGTGTGTGGAAAGGGGTGGGTGTGTGGAAAGGGGTGGGTGTGTGGAAAGGGGTGGGTGTGTGGAAAGGGGTGGGTGTGTGGAAAGGGGTGGGTGTGTGGAAAGGGGTGGGTGTGTAGAAAGGGGTGGGTGTGTAGAAAGGGGTGGGTGTGTGGAAAGGGGTGGGTGTGTGGAAAGGGGTGGGTGTATAGAAAGGGGTGGGTGTGTGGAAAGGGGTGGGTGTGTAGAAAGGGGTGGGTGTGTGGAAAGGGGTGGGTGTGTGGAAAGGGGTGGGTGTATAGAAAGGGGTGGGTGTGTGGAAAGGGGTGGGTGTGTAGAAAGGGGTGGGTGTGTAGAAAGGGGTGGGTGTGTAGAAAGAAAAATGGTTCCTTGCATTTTTTTTTGGGGGGGGGGGGGGGCAGATCCATATGTGCTGTCAGGTTGGGTGGAGAAGAGGTTGGGGACTGTTGAGGTGGTGAGAGTAACTAGGAGTGGATAAGTGATGATTTACTGTGTTTCTTCAGCCCAGGGGGAGCGGGCGCTACAGATCACACCATTAGGGACATGTGATTTGCTTTGCTCTATGGAGCAGGGTATCTTTGAAAGGAGTGATACATGGGCTGGCATTAAGTGTTGAGGAGGATCAGTTGAAGTTTCCCAGTGTTTATAACCGCCGCCGTTTGGTGCGACACAGACCTGGTGGAGAGTGTGGGGGAAACAGAGAGTGGTAGTGTTCTGTTCTCTCAGACCTGGTGGAGAGCGTGGGGAAACAGAGAGTGGTAGTGTTCTGTTCTCTCAGACCTGGTGGAGAGCGTGGAGAAACGGAGAGTGTTGAGTGGTAGTGTTCTGTTCTCTCAGACCTGGTGGAGAGCGTGGGGGAAACAGAGAGTGGTAGTGTTCTCTCAGACCTGGTGGAGAGTGTGGGGAAAACAGAGAGTGTTGAGTGGTAGTGTTCTGTTCTCTCAGACCTGGTGGAGAGCGTGAGGAAACAGAGAGTGGTAGTGTTCTCTCAGACCTGGTGGAGAGCGTGGGGAAAACAGAGAGTGTTGAGTGGTAGTGTTCTGTTCTCTCAGACCTGGTGGAGAGCGTGGGGAAACAGAGAGTGGTAGTGTTCTGTTCTCTCAGACCTGGTGGAGAGCGTGGGGAACACAGAGAGTGTTGAGTGGTAGTGTTCTGTTCTCTCAGACCTGGTGGAGAGCATGGGGAAACAGAGAGTGGTAGTGTTCTGTTCTCTCAGACCTGGTGGAGAGTGTGGGGGAAACAGAGAGTGTTGAGTGGTAGTGTTCTGTTCTCTCAGACCTGGTGGAGAGCGTGGGGGAAACAGAGAGTGTTGAGTGGTAGTGGTCTGTTCTCTCAGACCTGGTGGAGAGTGTGGGGGAAACAGAGAGTGGTAGTGTTCTGTTCTCTCAGACCATTGGTCTGGAGTAGAGTTTAGAAGAGGGTCAAATAGTGGATTGGGGTGGTGTTTTTTTATTATTATTATAGTTGGCAGGGCAATTTTCCTTTTCCCTAATTTTGTATTACCATATCAATTAACGTACGTAGGCCGAATGGCCTCACACACCAGTACAGTAGGTGGCGCCGTGCGCCCCTAAAAGTTGGATGCGATTCGCCAATCAAATCCTAAAGAAGAAGAAGCAGCTAACGTTAGCTAACATGGCTAATACAGACAGATAATACAACAGTAACTCGTTGATGATTTCATATAGTAGCTACAATCGATATGCCTGTAGCTACGAGTCAGAAAACAATCATTTTATTCGAATAGCGACTCAGTATGAACTACAGCTTAAAACATTGTTTACAAGAGCAATTAGCTAGCTAGGTACTAAGCTAAAAAAAATCAACAGCTAGTCTGAAGAGAAGCTATCCAGCTAAATTAGCGGTTATGTAAACCTAACAACTTGCTAATTACATATTTTTGGACGACCCCCTTCTGGCCGTTAGTAGATACCTTAATGATTTACTCACCGGTTGGATTGTAAACGTAATCCTCTTAGTTTTCAGTCGTCTTCTAGCTACCTGTTCAAACACAAGCGGCCTGTTCACGTTCCAGATGAGAACAAAACAAAGGGGCGGGGCGAACAGGAAGGACTTGAGAGCAGAAGGCGGAGAGAGTCTCGAGAACAGTAATACAACTACGCTCATTGGGGACATAGATACACTCTATTGCGTCATAGCTAAATTCGAAGAACAATTACTCAGTACACGTATTATCCCACGTGCCTATGTCAAATCAAATGTATGTTTCTAGCCCTTCTTACATCAGCTGATATCTCAAAGTGCTGTACAGAAACCCTGCCTAAAATCCCAAACAGCAAGCAATTCTACACAGCACAGAGAGAAAGAGGAGTGTTCAGTGAGTTTACTGGTGATTTTCACTAGTTTTATTGTTTATGATTGAGTAATTTACCAAATGGGGTGATGAAAGCAAACGTGAAAGTAGTTTTATGAAATGATCTATACATTAATCCATTGGGTGTATTTACTCGGGATTTGTCCAAACGAAACTAGTTTTCATTGCATAACATTTTATGTTGCAAAACTGTTTACTATGACCTGCAACTAATGAATGCATCCCATTTTCTATCGGTCCTCGGGACCCCAAGGGTTGCCACGTTTTGGGGTTTGCCCTAACACTACACAGCGGATTCAAATGGTCAAATCTTGATGATTCGTTGATTATTTGAATCAGCTGTGAAGTACTGGAGGGGGCAAAAACTAAAACGGACCGAGTTTGGTTGGGAAACACTGGTTTAAGAAAGATAGATACAAGACCGAAAAATTAGCTCAACTTCATGACTCAGCATCCAAACCAGTCTCACCACTGGGGCCAAGCAGGAACAAACATGTCTTATTATTTGGAAAAACACGTTTAATTTTTAAACATAAAAAAATGAAACATTAGATGAACAACTGTGTGAGACATGTCAACATCTGTAACTTCCTCCTCCAGTCAACGGATGGAACGGAGAATCACCTTTATTCGCCAAACACATTTGCATGTACAGAAATTTGACTCGGTGATATGGTGCTGACACAATAAACAGAATCTAGGCTACAGACAGACAGACAAACAGAATATACGGACAAGATATACACAATTCACATACAATATGTACACTATGGACAGTGTAAGCTAAAAACTACACTATGAACAGTAAGATAAAAACGACAGAGTACACTATGAACACTATAATCTACATTATGAATTGTGCATGTATTGATGTAGAACTAAAAGATGAGTCCAGGGGAAAGGGGGGTACCTAGACAGTTATACAACTAAATACCTTCAACTGAAATGCATTTAACAACTCCTCAGAATCAGAGAGGTGCTGGGGAGGCTGCTTTAAATCCACGTCTTCAGGCGCCCGGGGAACATAACGTGGGTCTGTTAAAAATACCATTCATTAGTTCATAAGCAATGACACATTACAAGAAGCGGATAGAGATACACTCATTCAGAAGAATTGGAGCCTAGACCTTTAAATAAATATATAAACACATGTGGCTAGTTGCTTCTTCAGACTTCTTCTAAACTGCCATGTAATTAATGGATATTATTATTATTATTAATAATAATAATAATAATAATAATACAAACTCATTTATTGCGATAACATAATGCTGCCAGTAGCTAGCTAATGGAGGAAGCATTTAGTGTTCAGTAACTCTGGCTGATCGTTTTCGCTCCAATGCAGCGTGTAAACTGCGTCTTATTCAAGGCAATATCCGTCACAACAGACAGTAAAGCCTTCACACACATATACATACATACATACATACATACACACATACATACATACATACATACATACATACATACATATATATATATATATATATATATATTGGGAATATTCTTTCAAATCGCCACAGAGTTGATATATTCCAGCCGTTCAGAAATATGAGCCTACAGCCCCATGTCGATCACATTGGTCGAGGGTTCAGAAGAGGGGGAGTAAAGCATCGTTTAAAGAGAGAAACTTGAATGTGTGTGTGTGTAAAATAACACAAAACATGATTTGTATCCTTAGTTTTGAGAAAAATGTTTCTAAAGGAGAGGGACGGAGGCGGGGGAGAACACTTTATATTCGTAGCCTCGGCCTATAAATGAACTGGAGACCGCATCCCAAATGGAAAACTGTTTTCAACGTAACCTACTCACGTTCGCAAAACGCTGACGTGTGGACGGTCTATATAAAACATTTTAAAACATTTAGCAGACGCTCTTATCCAGAGCGACTTACAGGAGCCATTTGAGTTAAGTGCCTTGCTCAAGGGCAGATTTTTCACCTATTCGTCTCAGGGATTCGAACCAGTGAACCTTTCGGTTAACCGCTCTTGACCGCTAGGTTACCTGTCGCACTGTATATCTCCGGGTTGCATCCTTTTCACGGGGGCCAACTCACATGCACACTCGCACTCAATGTGCACAGGGACATTGAGTGCGAACTTGAACTTGAAAAACGGCCATAGCGCGAGCCAACCGTAGTAGAAGACAACTGAAGCAACCTCACAACATTAAAAAAAACAAACAGGCAAGTGGTGTCCTTTTTGTGTCCACATTGGTACTGCACCATACACTGCTAAATACATGCCAAAATGGGAGTCATATATACATTTATATATACACACACATATTAGCATATTAGCACAAAACAGGTTCTGGATTCAGGCTAGATAGAACAGTTCAAAGCAAGCAGACAATTCATAAACAGAACACCCAGACACAAAATAATTAGTTAATGGTCGTTTCTTTGTTAAGTCTTTTCAGAGAAAATAAGACAGAAATGAACTATCACGTGGGAGTCGGGAAGGCAGCGGTGTACAATATCTATGTTTTATTTAAAAAATGTTTTAGTAATTTAGCAGACGCTCTTATCCAGAGCGACTCATTCTAATGGAATTCTAATTCTAATGGCAGTTATTTATGCTCTTCAACCCCAGCGTGTGATCTCCTGCTGCTGAGTTACATTCTCACAGACATTGGAACGTTGGAGCGGTTTCTCTCCCGTGTGTGAGCATGTGATTCTTCAGAGCTCTCTTCTCTGAGAAACCTTTCCCACATTCAGGGCAGTGGCAGGGTTTCACTCCAGTGTGCGTTTGCAGGTGTGATTTCAGACCAGATGAAGAAATGAAACTCTTTACACAATAGGTACATCTGTAACGTCTCTCACCTGAATGCACCCTGAGATGCTTTTTAAGATTTTGTGAAAGAGCGAAACTTTTCCCACACTGGGAGCAAAGGTAGGGCTTCTCTCCAGTGTGTACACGCTGATGACTTTTCAATTTCTGCTCATTAACAAAGCGCCGGTCACACTGAGAGCAGTGGTAAGGCTTCTCTCCCGTGTGCATTCTCTGGTGAAATACCAGGTTGCGCTTTGTTGAGAGACACTGATTGCAAACAGGGCAAGGGAAAGATGGCTTTGCTTCGACATGCTGCTTCTGGTGTGTTGTGAAGTGTCCTAATGTTCTGAAACTCTTCCCGCATTCAGCGCAAAGGTAAGGTTTCTCTCCGGTGTGAATACTCTGATGTGACTTCAAGGACGAAGCTGCTGTAAAGCCCCTCCCACAGACGGGACACACATGCGGCCTTTCCCTGTGTTCGGCATGGACCCTCTGGTGAGATATCAAGTGTGCCTGAGTATAGAAGGTCTTCCCACAGTCAGGGCAGAGGTGGAGCTGCTCCCCAGTGTGTAGTCTCTGGTGTTTCCTCAGGGCGTAGGTGCTAGAGAATCTCTTGCCACATTCAGAGCAGAGCTGAGTTTTCTCCGTGTGGCGGATTCTCAGATGATCCTTTAATTCTTTCTTCGAAGCTAGCATCGTCCCGCAGTGAGGACACGGATGAGGGACTTTGACTTTCTTCGTCCCTCTGACCTCACCAGTGTGAAGTTTCTGATGTTTTTTAAGGCTTCTTAACAGACGGAACGTCTCCCCACACTCAGAGCACTCATGAGGTTTGTCTTCGGTATGAACGCGCATGTGGCTTTTCAGGCTTTTTTGACTTCCTAAATTCTTCCCACAGTGATCACAGATATGGGAGCTAGGCCTGTCTCCTGGGAGAGTTTTCTTGCATCGTTTAGCGCTAGACGGGCTGTGACATTTCTCTCCTGTGCGAGTTGTCTTGCTGTCGTCTAGCTGCACAGACGCCCTCTTCTTCAGACAGCGCAGTAGGGCGCTACCGCGGGACGCACGACCCGGGGACTTCGAGAGGGTGGCGGGGGGCCGGGGAGGCTTGTCCTGGAAACGGTAAAAATACCAAATGAAACAGGTTGGGACACCATCCCCTACCTGCCAAGTCTCTCCTCAATTCCTCCTCAATTATTCAAACTACTTCTCAAAATCCATTGCATGAGAAAAGGCCAAGAGGAGGAACATCAGGGGTGTATTCACAAGAACACAAACAGAAGTCAACGGAATGAAAACGGGGAGGGACCTACCCGACTTTGTCTTATATAAAAAACACTTTTTTCCCCCCCGTTGTAAAACTTTTTACAACTGTTTGGAATAATGATTACACCCCAGATGTGGAGAAAGACCAAGAGGAGGAACATCAGATCTTTTTTTATAAAAGGGAGGTCGAGGAATCAAGGAAAGACCTGCGAAACAAAATGTAAGACTGGGAAATCAAGTACTCACCTCTCTCACTCTCTGCTCTGGTGTGTGCCTCTCTGGAGACAACTCCACCTCCAGCCCATCGCTAGCCATCCAATCCCTGACCTCCTCGTCCCTTTCTTCATCACAGTCTACATCATCATCAGATTGGCTGGAACTCATGGGCTCCACCTCCAACCCATTGCTAGGTAACTGAACCCCGCCCTCTCCGTTCCATTCTTCGTCACAGTCTACAGCATCATCATCATCATCAGCAGCACTGCTACCCTCCTCTTGTATCCTCCCGATGTCCTCTTTCAGTCGGACTAACCAAGATATTCCCTGCTCCTCTGATTTCATCGAGTCCGTATTGTCCCACATTTCCTCCAGGATTTTACGCCGCAACGAGCGGTGATCCATGGCTTTAACTTGGAAGCCATCTTTCCCACCGTGTCCATGACGTTCACAGAGGTAACGCAGATTGTCCTCGGTTAAATTCCATAAACCCTTTTCGATTTCATCCATCAACATTCCCTTCTCTCGATCCATTTTGTCCCAAAAGATTCTTAAATGATCCTATTCTGATGAGTTACAATGTGTCTTGGTCCAAAAAAAAGTAGGGTGAGGTGTCTTTCCTTTCATATGGATTCAAAGGTCTCCTAGATCTCTCCTCCCACACTGGGAGTTTCAGGAAGTGCTGCTTTTGTGAGTGTCCGACCAAGACAAGTTATTCCAGGTTCTGAGTTGTCATGACACTGGATCTTCTTCCTCCCACCAGAGCAGGAGGGGAATTCCTTGTGAGGTCACCTGTGTAGATAGGAGGATGTGGTGTAATACAAAAACACTCTATACCACCCAATATCTACATGTATAGTCAGATTCAATTGCTGTCAAGTGTGTCAAATCGATACATTTTCTGTCATTCATTTTAAATATTTTGTTTTTACTAAATAGAACAATATCAGGTGACCATTAATTAATTTAAATATTCCTATGTCGGCTTTTATTTTGAAGGATCCAACCTGGAAGCATAATTCCGCTAGCTAACAAGCTAACTAACATAGCTAACAAGCTAACTAACATAGCTTATTCTATACAGCTAAAATCGATCTGCATGTAGTTACCAGTCAGAAAACAATAATTGTATTTGTGTATCGACTGAGTTTGAGCACAGCTTCAAATGGGTTAGTAGGAGCTATTGGCTAGCTAGCTACCAAGCTAAACAGCAGCTGGTCTAAAGAGCAGATAGCTAGCTAGTGGTTATGCAAACCTAACGACTAATAACGACGTCTGGGCGACCCGTTATGACCATTGGTAGATATCTAATGCTTTACTCACCAGCTCAAGTTTTATGTTTCCCTTTCGAAGTGTTCAATAGTCTTCTAGTTAGCTATCTAACTAGCTTTTCAAAGAGCGGCCTGTACGCTTTCGAGAATATGCAACAAAGGGGCGGGGCCAGCAGAAAGTACGGCGGCTGGGAAAGGACATGAGAGGAGAGCAGTCGCGAAAGGGTGAGAGGTTCGAGCGAAAGGGTTAGTACTAGGTTATACCTTTGCGCAAACCAAAATCTGAAAATATATTTGCAACAACAAAATGTTAAGGTGTGTATCAATTGAACCGTTTGTAAAAAAAAAAACGTTTTTAAAAGATGCAGAAATTAAAGATAAGGTCCTACTGTTTCCAAACCCTAATCGCAAGCGATGCTTGTTAATGTTCAGACCGAGCATTGTGGCTCTTAATTAACAATACTTCCCCATTCAGAAGACGCCTTCGTCCAATTTCTCTTCTGCGTAATGTAATGGAACTGAAAATCATGATCAAGGGCAATACAAGAGTCTAACGAGGTAATTGAGGTAAGCTTGCTAGCTTATTTCAATCACTGGTTGAACAACGTTGTATCCATGTCATTTCAATGAAATTACATTGATCCAACGTGGAATAGACGTTGAATTGACGTCTGGCCCCAGGGGGACTGGATTCTATGATTAGCCAAGATATGACGTGATGTTGACAAAAATCTCTGTCCAGACCAACAAGAGCGACAGGATGTCCACCAAGAAGAGGGGAACTTGTAGCGTGACACACTGTGAGGAGGTAGTTTTTTTTTTTTTTTTTTACAGAACTACCTCAGGTTTTCATTGTTTCTTTTTTAACTTTTTATTTTATTTAGCATGGATGTCATGTCATGTCATGTCATGTCATGTCATGTCATGTGCATTTCCTGTTGAAATCGGTATCTAAAAAGCTCTGTGATACACCACAGCATTCAGCGAGAGGGAACTGACATTCTGGTATAGTACCGTACAAAGAAGTAGAACAAAACTGAAATTTGTATATAAAACATTTCCAGGCTTGACTGCCATGGTGAATAAACATCTAAACATTTCCAGGGTTGACTGCCATGGTGAAAACACATCTAAACATTTCCAGGGTTGACTGCCATGGTGAAAACACATCTAAACATTTCCAGGGTTGACTGCCATGGTGAAAACACATCTAAACATTTCCAGGGTTGACTGCCATGGTGAAAACACATCTAAACATTTCCAGGGTTGACTGCCATGGTGAAAACACATCTAAACATTTCCAGGGTTGACTGCCATGGTGAAAACACATCTAAACATTTCCAGGGTTGACTGCCATGGTGAAAACACATCTAAACATTTCCAGGGTTGACTGCCATGGTGAAAACACATCTAAACATTTCCAGGGTTGACTGCCATGGTGAATAAAACATCTAAACATTTTGTTTCATTTTGGTGGCATTGGCCAATTTACTGAAAAATAACTAGATTTTGAAGCATGAATTAAATGTTTTTAGGGGGAGTTACTACATTTTACAGACGTGCAATAGAGTTGTGATGTCCCATAAAACTGTTGTGACAATTTCACTTAGAGTTTAGAAAATGTTAAGACTGTTTAAAAAAAAATTAGCCAAAGCGATCGATAAACTGTCAAATGTACCATTTATATTCATAAAACATAACTTTAATTATACTGTTTCCGCTTCCTGTTGTCATATTTTTGGATTTACAACACAGTGTCAAAACACCAGTTTTCAATGTCCAAATTCATAATCAATATGCAGAAATAGGTTGTGATACTTTGAAGACCAAAACATAATAATTTACCCTCTACACAAATCCACCGGATGTAGTGATCAAAATACAGTAGCCATATGTAGGAAACCCAAAGTTCCAAAGGCTGGACCTAATATAGTATTTAAGAGGTCATACAATAAGTTGTGTAGTGATTCCAATGTTGTGTTAAGGAATAAGAACAAATTCTTATTTACAATGACGGTCTACCCCGGCCAAACCTGGATGACGCTGGGCCAATTGTGCGCCGCCTTATGGGACTCCCAATCATGGCCGGATGTGATACAGCATGGATTCGAACCAGGGACTGTAGTGACACCTCTTGCACTGAGATACAGTGCCTTAGACAGGAATCTAATCATTGCAGCGGTCTAACAGAACACAGAGGGTGTTCTTTAATGGAAGCCTATCCAACATAATCCAGGTGGAATCAGGAATTCCCCCGGCAGCAGTCTAGGCCCCTTACATTTTTCAATCTTTACTAATGACATGCCACTGGATTTGATTAAGGCCAGTGTGTCTATGTATGCAGATGACTCAACACTACACATGTAATCTACTACAGCGACTGAAATGACCGCAACACTTAACAAAGAGCTGCAGTTAATTTCAGAATGGATGGCAAGGAAAAAGTTAGTCTTAATATTTCAAAAACTAAAATCATTTTATTTGGGACAAATCATTCACTAAATCCTAAACCTCAACTAAATCTTGTAATAAATAAATGTGTAAATTGATCAAATTGCGGTGACTAAACTGCTTGGAGTAACCCTGGATTGTAAACTGTCATGGTCAAAACATATTGATGCAACAGTAGCTAAGATGTGGAGAAGTCTGTCCATAATAAAGCACTGCTCTGCCTTCTTAACAGCACTATCAACAAGGCAGGTCCTACAGGCCCTAGTCGTGTGGCCAGGTGCCACATGTAAGGCTGGCCCTTGGATGTACACAGAGAGCTAACATTAATAATATGCATGTCAATCTCTCCTGGCTCAAAGTGGAGGAGAGATTGACTTCATCACTAATTGTAAACTCAGAAAAAAAGAAATGCCCCTTTTTCAGGACCCTGTCTTTCAAAGATTATTCGTAAAAATCCAAATAACCTCACAGATCTTCATTGTAAAGGGCTGTTTCCCATGCTTTTTCAATGAACCATAAACAATTAATGAACATGCACCTGTGGCACGGTCGTTAAGACACCAACAGCTTGCAGACGGTAGGCAATTAAGGTCACAGTTATGAAAACGTAGGACACTAAAGAGGTCTTTCTACTGACTCTGAAAAACACCAAAAGAAAGATGCCCAGGGTCCCTGCTCATCTGCGTGAATGTGCCTTAGGTATGCTACAAGGAGGCATGAGGACTGCAGATGTGGCCAGGGCAATAAATGACAATGTCCGTACTGTGAGACGCCTAAGACAGCGCTACAGGGAGACAGGACAGACAGCTGATCATCCTCGAAGTGGCAGATCATGTGTAACAACACCTGCACAGGATCGGTACATTATATGTATATATATATATATATATATATAGACTTATTTTTCTACTGTATTATTGACTGTATGTTTTGTTTATTCCATTGTGTTGTTGTATTTGTCAAATTGCCATGCTTGATCTTGGCCAGGTTGCAGTTGCAAATGAGAACTTGTTCTCAACTAGCCTACCTGGTTAAATAAAGATTAAATAAAAAAAAACAAGTTACACCAGGAATGCACAATCCCTCCATCAGTGCTCAGACTGTCCACAATAAATGTTTGCGCTCTTCTCAAAGACAAACCACAACGAATTTCGGTAAACGGCATGCCTGTGGATAGATGAGAAGAGAACCTGTAGTAACCACAGATCCGGAGCGCGCTGTAGCCAGGATTAATGCCATAGAAAATGGCACATCTGACGAATGTCAGAGCGGGTGAGGTAGGATTCAATCTTAATCCTGTATTGACGCTTTGCTTGTCTGATGGTTCGTTTGAGGGCATAGTGGGGATTATTATTATAAGCGTCCGGATTACTGTCCCGCTGCTTGAAAGCTGCAGCTCTACCCTTTAGCTCGAAGCCATACATGTGGTCTACAGTTGTGAGGTTGGTTGGAAGTACTGCCAAATTCTCTAAAATGACATTGGAGGCGGCTAATGGTAGATAAATTAACATTTCATTATCTGGCAACAGCTCTGGTGGACATTCCTGCAGTCAGCATGCCAATTGCAAGCTCCCTCAACATTTGAGACATCTGTGGCATTGTTCGTCGTGTGATAAAAGTGCACATTTTAGAATGGCCTTTTACTGTCCCCAGCACAAGGTGCACATGTGTAATAATAACGCGGTTTAAATCAGCTTCTTGATATGGATTAATTATCTTGGCAAAGGAGAAATGCTCACTAACAGGGATGTGTGTATGGAACATTTCTGGGATGTTTTATTTCAGCTCAACACTTTGCGTTGTTGCGTTTATATATTTTTGTTCAGTGCAATTCAACATGTCCATTTAAGATGATAGTATATTTTGCCCAGTCACAGACTATTGCAACAATGACATCTATGTCACACTCTTTTAACCAATTAGAGTTAAAAAAAAAATGCTCTCTAACACAATGTAACCGGGCGCTCTAGACTACAACCTCCATAATGTCTGTACAGCAGCCTGAACGTTCTACGGCTCTACTAATAGGCTATCCCATAACTCTGCAAAAAATGCGACCAGTGTTGCTAGTTAGCAACGGCGCTAGTAGTTAGCAACGGCGCTAGTAGTTAGCAACGGCGTTAGTAGTTAGCAACGGCGCTAGTAGTTAGCAACGGCGCTAGTAGTTAACAACGGCGCTAGTAGTTAGCAACGGCGCTAGTAGTTAGCAACGGCGCTAGTAGTTAGCAACGGCGCTAGTAGTTAGCAACGGCGCTGGTCCCATGAACTTGTTTATTTCTTAATGCTTCCGCATGGAATTATTACATTGGTGAATAGAACTAGTTTCAAAGGTTAAAACAGAGGTTCATTCAGTTCGCTATAACGTGTTCTACGTTGCAGAACGGATTGTACTAAACCACACATTTCCCGAAAATGTTCTTGAACAGATTTTGAGGTACATTTTCTCTGTTCGGTGGATGTGCCTGGGTGTGGCTTGAAGCGATGAGTGATGTATTTAAAGGGCAGACTAGGGCTGCAACGGCATTTGGATTTGAAAGGACAGCAGGTGCAGGTTCTTAACTGAAACATTTGGATTTGAAAGGACAGCAGGTGCAGGTTCTTAACTGAAACGTTTGGATTTGAAAGGACAGCAGGTGCAGGTTCTTAACTGAAACGTTTGGATTTGAAAGGACAGCAGGTGCAGGTTCTTAACTGAAACGTTTGGATTTGAAAGGACAGCAGGTGCAGGTTCTTAACTGAAACGTTTATATTTGAAAGGACAGCAGGTGCAGGTTCTTAACTGAAACGTTTATATTTGAAAGGACAGCAGGTGCAGGCTCTTAACTGAAACATGTAAAGATCTCCTCAATTTAAGGTTTGTCCCTTGCCGTGATCTACATGTATACTGTTTTATCTTTTCTTTTCATATTTGTGCAAATCTTTCTAAAATAGTAGAATGATCACAATTCAATGGATATCAACAAGCAAAGAGGTAAGAATCTGTAGGCTATAAGAGTATGTTGAAGGCTATAAGAATCTGTAGGCTATAAGAGTATGTTGAAGACTATAAGAATA